>NC_056726.1:929101205-929401205 GCF_019279795.1 Protopterus annectens
TATATATATATATATATATATATATATATATATATATATATATATATAGATAGAAGCAACACATTTTATATACATATATGTTGTGATGCAGTCTGACGCCATCCAGAATCACATCATTTTCAGCAGCAGAAAATGGTGGGTACCTCTGTCTGGACATCATTTCTGAAAGACAAGAAGAGTGGAACATGTCACAGGACCACATACATTGCTCTCCACTATATAAACACCCTGCACATCCAAACTGGCCAGCACTATCCACCACTACCTCCCACATCATGCCCTGGCATCTATCAACAGAATATGTATGTGGCTACCAGCAACACAGTAGCAATACAACTTGCATTTTCCTCTTCATCTTGCTTTTTCCTGCTACTTGCTGCTTGTTCTCTAAAGTGTCCAACTGCATATTTTCTGTTGCGTTCATTTTTGTTGTTTATAGCCTGTCTAAATTGTAAGTGTTAGTCTAAGCCTCTTAGTTTTGTTTTATCACTTGAGTTTTAGGCCCATCCCTTAACCCCAGAGGTCTCACTGGCCTTTCTCCCTCAGATTCTGACAAATATGCATGGACAATGTCCTACAGTTTCTCCTGCCAGTCTGGATGATATGGGCATTCTGACAGTGTACCAACTGCCTCATGTACATGGACAACCATCTACTACCACCACCTAGGAACGCAATTTGTGAGGGATGCAATTAAATTAGGAATATAGAGTCCATGCTCTCTCCCTCTCAAGCCAGTATATCTGACACCTAAAAGGTTCTTAGCACAATCACTACACCTCAAACATCACACACACCTACACAACACATACCCACATATGTAGAGGTCCTCAACGTAAACAAACCCAAACAAAGGAGACCTCCAAGGCAAAAACACATGCGATCTCCACAGCCCTCCACACCACATAACATGCATAGTTCATACACCTGTGTATCACAGCCACTAAGGATTCACTATAAATGCAACATAGTCATAGGAGACTCCATTGTGAGACACACAGATGTGCCTCTCACCAGGCTGGATAAGGATAAAGTCACAGTTAGTTGTCTGTCAGGTACCAGAATCTGCCATATCACATATGCACTCAAGTCTCTCAACAATAGGTACTGTTATGACTCTGTCATAGTCCATGTTGGCGTGAATGACTTGAGATGTACCTCCCTGGACTATATGAAGAGAGACATGACTGAACTCACTGATTATTTGTCCCAGGCTGGTATGTCCTTAACCTTAAGCAGCATTCTGCCTTCATCCAAAATGATGCCTCAATAGAAGCAGGAAATGATTGACTTTAACAACTGGCTTAGTTTCTGGTGTCATTTCAGGGGGACAAGGTTCTTGCCTCTCCCTTAGTGCCTTTGGTAGGAAAAGTGATGAGGTTAAAACTACCAACCTAAAATGTCAACAAAACACAACTTAAAGGTCATGCTGCTAAACGCTAGGAGTCTAAACATGAAATTACAAGCATTCTTCACCCTGGAAAATGCTGACATCTGTGGAGTCACAGAAACCTGGTTCAAAGCTACGGAGAGCACCCCAGCCTTTCAGACCCCAAACTGTGGGGAGTAAAGCCAAAGGAGGTGGAGTTTCAATATATATCAAAGACATACACACCTCCAGGCTGGTCAAACAGTATGATGTGCAGGAGACACCCCAGGTGCAGTTAACCATTGAAAGGACCCCTATTCAAATCATAGCTAGCTACTGGCCCCCAAATGTGACTCAACATGCTCATTTTGCCTATATGGACCTGTTTGAATCTATCAGGATTCAACCCTTTACCCTGATCCTGGGTGACTTTAACTTCCCAAACAGAGATTGGAAAAACTACTCATGCCAGAACACAAATGCCCAGAGACATATCGATTTTGTCAATGTAAATACCTGGGAACAGCTAGTTAATACCCCCACAAGAGGTGAAAACATCTTGGACTTGGTATTAAACAACATGAGCAAGCACTGCAGCATCCTTACAGTATCATCCTCCCTGGTAAGATACAACCATAAAGTGATCACTTTCGAAGTCACCATCTCCTACAATGCCCATCTAGCTAGAGTCAGGCATAAAAAACTTCTCCAAAGTTGATTATAGCCTCCTTAGGGATGGTATAAACAGCTTCACAGGCCCCTCCCCCTCTGAAAGAACTGGCAACAATATCCAAAACTACACCGAAGCACTATACGAGCATTTATATAGATGCATGGAATCAGAAATAGCTGATAGGACTAAATAATTTTGTGCCAGGATAAGTAAACCTGTCTGTTGGCTATTTGCAATAAATAAACTGGGTCTATATTATCAAAGCAAAAAACCCTATTCCTGAATACCTAAATGTTGACACCTATACCACGAACCACAAAAATCCCGTACGCACTAAACCGCAAAAAAATATCGAACTGTCATAGTCGACCAACCCCCAACACCCGCTACATACTACCTACCCAAAGAAAATATATAAACCACACACATGCACTAACCAAATCCAATTTCTAACCTAAGGTAAATCACCAAAACCCTACCTCTAACCCTACACTAAACCCCCCATACACAACTAACTATGCACTATCCTTAACCCTCCCTAACCTTAAGGTCCGTAATTACCGCACACGTCCCCTACACACATACACCCAAACAAAATAAATAATCCACATACATACAGTTAACAAAACCCTACCCCCAACACTACACTAAACCCCACATACACAACTATCTATGCACTATCCTTAACCCCTCCCTAACCCTAAGGTCCGTAACTACTGCACACTTCCTCTACAGACATACACCCAAACAAAATAAACAATACACATACATACACTTAAAATAACCCTATTTCTAACACTACACTAAACCTTACATACATTACCTATCTATACACTTACCTTAACCCAAACCCAAACACTAAAGTCTTATCAATCGCACACTTACTTTATGGAGCAATACCGCAGATGGGCCAACCAAAACAAATTGACATTTTGGAATTTGAGGTTTTGTACGTTCGGGATTTCCATACTTCACGCAATATGTGTCGATGTCTCCGTATTCACTCATGCATTTTATCGCATTCGTAATATAGACCCAAATAAACTCTATAACAAGAGGAAATAAATGCTGTCCAAGACCAAGAAGGAGCAGGTGCCAAAATGTCTCCTTAGCCTGTACAAGCAAATAAGAGCACTACTGAAATCCTCCAAAGCAAACTTTGCATCAAGATTGGTGACATCTACTACAGACAATCAAAATTCCTTCTTCACATATGTCTGCAACCTCAAAGGAAGCACCCAGATCTATTCAGAACTGGTGGTCAAGGACACCACATATACAAATGCTGTAGATAAAACAAACTTGCTGGCTGATAGATTCAATGAAAACTTCATCCCTCTGACCCTCTCATCAGTAGATCAGGACATCCCCAGCACCTGCCTCCTTCCCCTTATATCTAGGGAACAGGTCATCACTGCTTTCTCAAAGGCAAAACATACAGGGACTCGATAACATCCCAGGCTGCATCCTACATGAACTTAGGCAGGAACATGCAAGCACCATTAGACCCCCTATTCAACCAAAGCTTAAGTACCGGCTTTGTCCCAGGTGAGTGGAGGACAGCCACTGTCATCCCTTTGCACAAAGGTGGAGCATCCATCGATCCAGGAAATTATAGACCCATCAGCCTAACTAGCCTGATCTGCAAGGTCATGGAACGGATTATCATGGACTTCATTAACAAGGACATTGGCAACCTCCAAACACTCAATCCCACATAGATTGACTTTGTCAAGGGGAGACCATGTCTGTTAAATTTGTTCAACTTCTTTGAGGCAGTCACCAAACCCATGGACAAGGGGAAGACAGTGCACACTGCCTACCTTGACCTGGCCTAAGCCTTTGACACTATTCCCCACTTGGCAATAATAGAGAAGCTCTCTCAACTAGGCATCAGTCCATATGTTACCAGATGTGTAGCAAACTGGCGGACTGATAGAACCCACCTAGACAAAATAGGGGAAGCCAACTCAAGCAGTAAACCTGTAACAAGTGGTGTGCCCCAGGGTTCTGTCTTGGGGCTTTGTTATTTGGGGCATACGTTTCTGAGGTGCAGGCCAAAACCAGTGGGCTATGGCTGATCAGGTTTGCAGATGTCTGCATGCTAGGTGCTGTCATCAAATCGCCTAGTGATGTGGACATCCTCCAAGAGGATCTCACTGAGACAAATGATTGGTGCCAAAAACATGGCCTCAAGTTAAATACCACAAAATGCATCATTATCCCCTTTGGAGAAAGTGATGCCCCCACAAATTATCACATTAATAACAACGTCCTTAGCTCACAGTCAGTCATGAGGGATTTAGGCACACAGGTTCATAGCAACCTGACTTTTGAACACCATGTTGCTTCCATTGTACAGAATGCCTTCTACATGGTCCAGCTCATGAAAAAGGGTATCTCATCCAGGGACAAGGAGGTCATAACATCCCTTTATTCTTGCCTTATAAGGCCCATTATTGAGTACATTGCCCCTTTTGGCATGGACCTCACAAAGCACATGCAGCAGCTGGAGAGACCCCAGAGGTTACTCACCAGGAGAATTCAGGGCCTCAGACATCTACCATACACATATAGGCTAAAAGCCCTATCCCTCTACTAAATTTCATACAGACTCCTCAGAGGTGACCTCTGTCTGACATATAAGGTGACCACGGACCCTACCTTGATGGGACTGCTGCATATCCACAAGTCAAGCTCCACTTGAATATCCTGCAAGTGTGTCCTCAACCTAGTCTATAAAATCAACAGGACTTGTTGGAGGGACAGATTTGTGTGCTTGAGACTCCCCCATCTGTGGAATAGACTCCCTCTCCACATCAAGCAGAGTACCGCTTTACCCCTTTTTAAGAGCAACCTGGATAACTGAATGGGAAACAGAAAATACATTCCTGAGATTCCACCCATGTCCCTGCTGGACTGGGACATTGGGTGCTGACTTGTGTGAACATGGGCTAAACTCTTGGCTAGGCTTATAGGGGCCTCAAGGCTATTAGCCTAGTAACTTCCTATGATCGTATGAATACTGGTTATGTCCCTGTGTGGTGTGATGCAGTGTGTTGTTACGTCTCCACTCCCATCAATGCTGTCTACTGTGGTGTGTCCCCTATGGGCAATGTCCCAGTACCATGTCATACAGCCACCATCCAACAAATAGATGAGTGTTAGTACAACTATATGGGGACAGTCCAGCAACATCTGTGTGATGCAATGACAGATAGCTCTGCAAACATGCTGTGGGGTATCTTCCCTGTAGGTGTCTGACTTCTGCAGTACACAGATGTTTGCAGAATTTGTACATATTCCTGATATATGTGGACCCTCTGCCAGAAAAATGTGGATGTCTGACAAACAGCTGGAAAATATGTAACGGTTGTTCTCAGACTGTGGGGAATCTGGATGCCACATGCCATAACCTCCAGAAAACAGTTATGGTACAGTAATAGCTGGTACTGTATTCATTCCCTTACTTTGTATGATCAACATGTACACTGAGGTCAGGCCTGTGTCCCCCCACTATTACTGGTTATGACCTGAAGTCCTGCTCTAGGGGGTCACCAGCTATACCAGCCATAGTTCTCAAATGTTCAATGTTTGAACTATTCCTGTGTGACATTCACAGACTGAGAGGAGCTGAATGGCAGTACATCATGTGATATGCCAGCTGTGTCCACCATTACCTACTGTCACTGTTGTCTAACACACATTCCAGTAGCATTTGTACAGGAGTGGACCATTGTAGGAGTGATTCAGAGGGCCAGTGCTGTGATCTACGTCACAGTAGGCAGAGTTGAAAGGGAAGCCTGTAGGTGCTGGACAGCTGACTAACATGTCATTCCAAGATATGTACTACAGGCCTATTGTTGTAATCTCTATTCCCCATAACTGCATCCTTCAATCTGCATCCCATTGCATGGGGACTTCTGTTACATACCTGGTGGAGTGCCTTACTCTTTTTGTACAGAAATCCTGAAGAATAATGCTTCTGATATCCCAGTCTGTCTTTGCAAATCAAGTCACAGACCTGGTTACCATAGGCAGCTGCTTGCCTTTTGCAGGTAATGCTCGTGAACAGGTAATTGCCTGCGCACCAATATGTGGCTCAGATTTGCTAAATGCATCCAGAACAGCTGGGTTGCACTTTCATTAGCCAATGTAGGCCTTGGCCCCTTTCCTAGTCTGTGAGATGGACATTAATAAGGTGTGGAGACTACAGCATCACAGAGGATAGGTAAAAATACTGTCCACTGTTGGGATTTATGTGGTATGTCAACAGTTTTGCATGCTATGTTTGGCCATTGTGAAAAGACAGGCAGTTTAGTGTTAAACAATATGGGTTGAGGTCAGTAAGGTGGAAGACAGATGTGAGTGCCATAAGTCATACGCATCAGAATATGCATGTTGCTGCAGTAGCTGCTAGTCCAGCAGCTGTGTATGTTTGTAGGGGAAGGCTGTGACACATGTCCCTGTCACTTGTCCTTTGCCCCCTCACCCCTTTATGTATGGATGTTGCGTGGATCCCTTGTTCTAGGTAGTTGTGAGGGGTGGTAGGTCTGTATCAGGTAGCTGAACAGAATGCCGCATATGTTGCAGGCTGCAGCTGATGCATTTTACCCAGGAGTCATACTGGGGAGTGTGAACATATTGGAGGACAGCAATCTGTATGTGTAAGTGAGGAAGCAGTTCCAGCTCTGTTGTTATAGCATAGCCAGGGTAAGGGTACCCACAACAGTCCAGGTGAAGCATGTGCTTCTGGTACAAATGTTATGTAATAGTGCCATTCAGAGAGTGATAGGCGACATTTAGGAAGCCTATACATATTTGTGCAGTGTGTCCCTACCTACATGCTTTGACATCCTAACATGAGTAGTAGTGACAGCAGTAGCAGCACCTGGTTCTGCTATTTGTTGTTTTCACAAGCATGTACTTAAAGTGCAACAGTCTGGAATCGAACCCAGGACTGTGGGTGGCAAAATGTACAGTATACTAGGAATGTAACAGATTAAGCTACAGAGTCAATACTATTGCAGGTCTATTTGCAAGATATATATGCATGCATACAGTCTGTTACACAGGATTCGCATAAGCATGTGTGTTTGGATGGGTATGATGTGTGACACTGAACTGTCTGTCATGATTTTCTAATCACAATCTGTACTGACTTGCCAGTACTTCAGCACACAGAATAGGTTTTGTGACAACCATGCCAAAAGTAGGTGGCACAACTGTGGAAATTCTGCAACAGTCTGTGTAGATGTCAGCTATACCTGCTATCCCAGGCCTCATGTATATCCATCATTATTTATTTGGCTGTGTACTGTTTGGCATCTGCATCACAGTCCAAAGTACACTGTCAATTTAGCCATTATATATACATGCATTATGTCATTGGCAATCAGGATATGAGCATGGAAACACTTGCTATGTGACAGAGTTGTTTGGTCTAGTGGTGTAATGCCCTATGCTATAATCAACAGGGGCCTGGGTTGGAGACTTGGCAAGGGTGATTTTATTTGCAGATGTGCCTAACACTGTCAGAAAGACAGAAAAAGCACTTTTAAGTGTGTCTGTGTAGTGTGGCGCAGCACTCAGCACTGCTTAGCTCCGTTTAAACCCACGCTAACTCCAAAAAAAAAAAAAAAGTGGTGATAAGAAAGTTGTGAAATGAAGGTAAGCAGGGGGAAAAACATACCAATTGGCAGGTAGGGTTGTGCAGGATGAGTGTAGGATAGGACTATAGCTTTCCATTTCTTTTACAGCAACAGATGTGCGGGTTTTAGAGAATTTGGAATTTGGAGCCTCACACCCCAGCGAGAGGGGTGAGGGTGACATAAGTCTGTTGATTAATGACTGTAAAGATTGATTGTGTCCAGTGGATGCAGGTGCAAATGGAGAGCTATGTAAGGGGAGACAATTTTTTTTTTTGTGGGAGAGATGCCTTTTTTTTTTTTTTTTAAGGAGAAAGTGGAATGTTTGGGAAGGGATATAGGTACATGTTTTAAGGTAAGTTTATTTTATTTATTTTATTTTTTATTTTATTTTACATTTGTTGACCAGGCTAGTCTAGCTGGAGACATGTCCATTTTCAGTAGAGGGCCGGGGAGAAAAGCTCCAATAAATCATACAGAGTTTATACAAAGTTAAAATAGAAGTTATACAGATATTGAAAGAACAGAATTATCAAAAAAAATGTAATTTTTTTTTTTTTTTTTTTTTTTTTTTTTTTTTTTTACAAATAGTACAGATTAGAATTACCATGGTCATTTTGTAAGGTACAGAGATACAGTATACATATATCCATACATGTTATATGCAGTAATATAGTTTATTGATACATAAAAGGTAGTTACTATAGGGTAGGGTGAGATAAGTGAATAGAAGAAGATTTAGTCAGGGTTAGTACAGGTCCATAGCCAGTGATAATTGAGATATAGTTTTAGATTCCTTTTAAAAAGTGAGAGAGAAGTCTGAGATGTGATTTTAGAGGGGAGTTTATTCCATAGTTTTCCAACAGAGTTAGAGAACAAGGAGTCACCTGCTGAGTTGTTGGACTTAGTAGTATTGATCAGCAGTTTGTTTGAGGAGCGTAGATTTTTGAGATTATTATAAGGTGTAATGAGGCTAGAGAGTATTGGAGTATTGCTAGGTTGATACAGGGTCTTGTGGGCTATTGTCAGCTGGTGAAATTGAAGCTGGTTAAGAAATTCAAGCCAGTTTAATTGTTTAAGATTTAGACAGTGAAGGGTTCTGAAAGGAGAGCTTGTAGCAAATCTAGCAATATTATTATAGGAAGTTGTATGTTTATTGAGGTTATTTTTAGAGAGATTGGTATAAATGGGAGAGGCATAAAGCAGAGTGGATATTAGGTGAGTTCTGGCTATAGCGGTCCTAGCTCCTGTTGTAAGATATGGTTTAATTCTATAAAGGGATCCCAGTTTTTTGTTAACTAATTTTATTGTAGCGTTTATGTGAGAATCGAAGTTTAGATTGTTGTCTATTGTTATTCCTAACAGTTTAGTGGTAGAGTCAGGAGAAATAAGAGTACCGTTGTTAGAAGTGAGATTGAAATGTAAAGAGGTCGACTTTCGGGTTGGTGTGAAGAGTAGCAGTTTGTTTTTTTGGGGATTTAGAAGGAGGCAGCGGTGAGAGAACCATTGTTCTACAGTGTTGAATGCTTTTGGGTAAGAGTCTGAAGTTCAGTTTGAGAAGAGGCTGAGCAGATTATGATAGAGTCATCTGCGTATTGAATGCAGGTGGAGTATGGAATAGCTGTTTGCAGGTCATTAATGAAGATGAAAAATAAGAGTGGGCCTAATATGGAGCCCTGTGGGACACCGAGGGAGATAGGTAGGTGATTAGATAGTTATTTTTGCCAGAGTACAGCCTGCTGACGGTTATCAAGGTAAGATGTAAACCAGTTCAAAGATAGAGGATCAAGTGAAAGAGAATTTAGTGTATGAAGGAGTAGTTGGTGGTTAACCATGTCAAAAGCTTTGGATAAGTCAATGAAGACTGCAGATGAAAGACAATTATTGTTGCGATTACTGTTGATGCAGTTTGTGAATGATAGCAGGGCAGTGGTGGTACTATGGAAAGGTCTGAAGCCATGTTGACAGTTAGCAAGTAGGTTGTACTGGAGAAGGTGGTTGAGTAGTTGTTTATGGATGCATTTTTCTATAATTTTTGCAATAGGGGATAGTAAAGCTATGGGACGAAAGTTGGAAAAGTCATTGGAGTTCCCCCCTTTATGTAGTGGGATGGTATGCAAAATTTTCCAGATTGATAGGACAGTTCCTTTGCTTATTGATCTATTTATCAGAATGGAAATAGGGTAGGCAATTGCTTTAGCTCCTTTTTGCAAGAATTCTGCTGTGTTTGTCAGCTGAGGGGGTGGTAGGTTTTAACTTTTGGAGACAAGAGGAAATGTAGGAAGTAGGCACTGGTTGAAGGTGAAATAGAGGGGGTGGATTTGTAGAAGAAGTGGGCAAGTTAGATATATCAGGTGATAGGTGGCTAGCTAGAGTTTGGATGGTATATGTGAAGAAAGAGTTAAAGGCATTTGCTGTTTGTGCAGGATTCTCAGGGTTTGAGCCTAGTGGGTTGGGTCTGATCAATTGGCCTGGGTAAAGAAGATTGTTAATACTAGTCCAAAATGTTTTAGGTTCCTTGAGAGAGGTTTGTTGTAATTGGTGATAATAATTCTTTTTATCTAGCAGGATGGCTTTTTTGTACTGTTTCTATGTTGTCTAAAGGTTTGGCGGTCTAACAGATTCTTAGTAGTACGCCATTTTGCCCAGGATTTATTTCTAAGTAGGATTTTTTGTTTAGTATTGTTAGTGAGCTAAGGGGCTGGTTTAGCTTTGATTCTAATAGAGCGAGTTGGAGCATGGTGATCCAGGGTGGCTAAGAATGTGGAATTAAAGTATTCCACTGCTTCATTTAGAGGGAGAGTTTTTAATGGTGTCTAATTACATTGTTTCAGTTCTGTTTGGAAAAGTTCTGGGTTAAATTGCTTTTTAGAGTGTATTGTTCTGAAAGTGTTAGGGAATATTATGTTGGTTTTATGTCTGATAATATACGTTAGTGAATGGTCACTTAGGTCATCTGGAAGGGTTCCTGTTGTGTAGGTTTGCTGAGGAGTATTAGTAATTATCCAATCCAAGGTACTTTCTTTGTTATTGAGTCTATTGGTTCTGGTAGGGCAGTTTATAAGTTGTGAGACACCATAAAGGTTAATATGGGTGGTGGGGTTAATATTAGTACAGGAATTCCAATCTATATTAAAGTCCCCAAGGACTATGGTTTCTTGTGGGAGATTAATAGAAAGCCAGTTAAGGATATACTCGAGTGTATTACTATTATTTCCTGGGGGAAGATAAACACAGATGATGTTTATGGCTTTAAATGTGTTTACCTGAAGTTTGGAGATAATTATTTCTGGGTAGTTAAGTTGGGTAGGAAAGGTTGCATTTGCAAACAGACAAGACAGCATATGGGGTGGTTGTGTTACACAGGGGTGGTAAATACCTTTGACAGGGAGGGTGTTGTGGAATCAGAGAACCATGTGCCTCCAGACAGCAGCAATGAGACTGACCTCCCCACTTATGGGCAGTCAACACTGTTCCTTCACTGCCCTGAAGGTGGCTGTGCTGAGTGCTGGGTGCCAGGATCACCTTTCCCTTCCAGGTTATCCAGTCTGCCCTCAATCTGTCACAGGTAATACTCATAGTCATGGTGCATGATCCTGTGCACCTTCCCTGGTAGCTGTTGCTGGGTGACAATCCCCCACCATGCCCACTCCCAGTGGGGACAGGCTCCATCCCCTGAGGTGATTCCACCTATAGGTGATGTAGGGCTAGCAGAGGGGTCAACACTAGGTTTGGTCCAAGACGTGCTGGGACCTGGTGCCATGGCCAGCTGAGGTAGGGTAGGTGGATTGCCAGGAACGGGCCTATCCAGTCGAGTTATGGTGTTGAGGTATTTCAAAGTGCATAGGTTAGTAATCCACAGAACATTTGGTTAGTTATAACAGCATGCCAGAACAATGCAGATAACCTAGTAAGAACACATTGCATAGCATAAATGAGATAATGGTCAGTATAGTAACAGCAAGCCAGTAACAGTTACCCCATAAGGCCAACAGCATAGGTAACTCAACAAAGTATGTTAGTATGCAACCATTGTAATATATAACAATAATAATAACACAAGGCCCAATATAACATTTTGAGAACAACATATGTTGATGGTAAACCATACCTGATGTATAATTATAATAAATTATGATGCAGATAAGGGGTGGGGGGAGAGAGAAATACAGTCCATTATTACCAGTACAGGCTATATTGTTTGCAAAAGTACTCTTATATACTCGACAGGTCTGCCCTTACTTTATGTATACAAGTGTCCTATAGCTTCTGTAGCAACATTAACATACCTCTCAAGCTATCCACATGGGACAGTATGGACCAAGCTGTAACACCTACAGGTTTATAACTACAGGGGACTATTACATGTCAGAGGGGCATATATGATTACAAAGATGCACTGTGGACTGATGTAGTGTGACTGTGCTATTGGCATAAATCATGTCAATGATAGATCTGTGACCGATGGATTAGGCAACAGTGCTCCAGTCCATAACAGTGTGACACTTGAGAGACATGCATCATGCACAGTACAGAGAGTTTAAGACTATCATGCCATGCTTGGCAGGCATATATATAGTGGCAGAGTGTTATACAAGACTGCAGTGACACTTGAACACACATGTTTGAGATTCATGCATGACAGATATAGTAGATGAACTGTGCATTAATACATGGAATGCAGGTATAGGCAATAAACTCCTTGTGGGTGGGAATATGTGTGATATGTACAAACCATATCGGAGTGATGAGCTGGCTACTTGACCCATATACAGTTTCAGATGGTATATTTGCAGTCTACAGCTATTACAGTTTCATACTTGCCTGCAGCAGTGTACCAAAGAGGAGGAATGCATATAGCTGAAATGCAATGGTTAACACAAGACAATTCTGAGCTACACCATATACCTTGGGCGTTCCTATTATTGGTTCAGATCTTAGTGCAGAACATATATCATAATGCTTTTATATCTTGTAGTACAGCTCCACATCTACAGTTTAGCAGATTACTCTTTATTAGTTAACCTTCAGTCACTTAGTGGTATTATTTCTATTTTTACTTCACAGCAGATGTAATGTTTTCATGACCAGAAGGCCGAAATACACACCTATTGCACAACACAGCTTTATTACGGTTGACGTCCTGTAGTGATTAGCACATATTTCCAGCCTTTATTGAATAAAAGTTTATAATATGCAGGTGTTGGAATACAGCTGTAATTCCAGGAGTAATGCAGTAAAAACATTTATTTCCTTCACATTATTAATGCAGTATAAACCTGATTTTCTTAACATTAATAATGCAGTAGAAACTTTATTTCCTTAACATTATTAATGAAGTAGAAACTGTATTTCCTTAAAATTATTAATGCAGTAGACAGTTTGTTACCTTAACATCATTAATGCAGTAGATACATTATTACTTTAACATTATCAGATGTCATGCTTTCATCTTTATTGACCTGTGCCTGGCATTACTCACTTATTTCAGTCCAGGTCTATGACCACAACCATTGCAGTGCAATCACAACTGAATATACCTACTGGCAGTTATTAATTCTAACTCTTTCTTGCTTATATGCCTATAGATTGCAAGATACATTAGTACTTATCACTCTCATGGTGCAACTGGGCCAGGCTCCCTGCATGGTCCGCTATGTTTCAAGCTCTCTCTTCATCAGCTGTAGGGAGAGAAGCACAGCATTATGTGTACCTGTCTATCACACATTCAGATTAGGTATTGGTAAAGTAATACTGACAGAACTTACAAATTCATGGGGCATTCCCATCTCTAGCATCTTGGACCCAGGTGGCCAAGAGATCCCCTTTATGATGCTTCAGGTCATTATAATGATGATACACCTGCTCACTTCTGAGGGGGGATACCAGTTGCACTGGTGAGATCCCATTCCAGCCAGTTACAGGCCTCTGACTTATACTCTGATCTCTGGTACTGGCCCTGCAGTAGCCAAACATCATGGTCTTTAATGAGTAGTCCAACTATGACCCTGGACTCTAGAATGCCCCACCGCTGCACCATGAAGCATGCACCCTCTCAAACTCCTGCCCTAGTTCCTGCCAAGTTCAAACTCCAACAGGTTATGGTTGTATTTCCACATGTTGCATTTAAATAAGGCTGTTTTCCCACCCTTTACCACCACTGGGCCATGTTTAAAAATGCAGTACTTCACTTAGCATCACGCACACCTGCTGAGCAGTGCTTAAACTGACAATGCTTAGCAAAGCTTAGTGATGCAAAAACTAGCTTAGCTGGGCTGAGCAATGCTTAATGCTTAAACAGGCATTGCTTAGCAGTGCTTCACACTGCTTAGCTATGTGCAAACCAACTAAGCCCTGCTAAAACATTCCTGGTTTAAGAAGTGCTTAGCAAAGCTTATCTGTACTTAGCAGAGCTTACCTGGGTGCAGAAAACCAGGATTTAAAAATAAGTTTTATATTCTGTATTGGAGATATAAATGCCTAATAACATGTCTGTGCATACATACAATATGCAATCAAGGGTTTATAAAGACTTTTCATACAGTGTATTTGCAACATAAATGCCTAAAAACCTATGTATTAATATGAAAGTCAGTCAGGGCTTAATAGTATGCCTCATAAATGTGTATTTGCAAAATAAATTTAATAGTCCAAAGAAATATAAAAGGTGCCACTGCGGATTAACTTCACCAACTCAACAAAATATAACAGTCCAAGTACGAAAATGTGGTGAAGAAGTCAGGCAGAAGTCTAAAAACAAACACTTTAATTGGAAAGCACTTTCACGTCTGACAGGATGCTTCATCAGACCATGAAACCTACAAAACATCACTTCCTTTATATAGTCTTAAATTGAATAATTATAAAATTAGTATATCAATTAAATAAAATCTTGACAATTAACCCATCTATACATACATTAAAAATATATCATAAATACTAAATAGCAAACAATAAATACATACGCACTGTGATGATTGGGGAGAGATGGGCAAAGGCTAACAGCCTAGTCAAATAGAATTTGATATATAATTCTGGCATTTGTAAATAAATGCAAAATATAGGCATGTTTTCTTGAATGTAAATATGTGACAGCATTGCACTCTAATGGCCCAGTGCAGTATGTTGTGACCCTTTCATGTTAAAATTCGGCTCCAGTGAGTCTGGATGAAGGTTTCATTCCCATTGTTTTAAGGCAAAAGTTTATGACCAGAATGTACATGTGGATGGTGCTTTACTGCTCTGGTTTCTGATAGAGTGTATATGTGAAATGTCTTGTATTGTTGTAGTTTACTGAGCAGGTGTTAGCTTGCTAAATAATGCAGTTTGTGGCCTGAGAAAACCTAAGTGTCAAAATTATGTAATTTGGGAGGGCCTCAGGAAATCTGTTGGTTAGTGTTTAAAAACTATTGTTCAACAAGAGACTTGGATCATTTTGATCTTGGATATCTAACTCAGCACTCTGCCTTATGCTCACATGTAAGTTTTAGCACGGTGATTTCATGTAGGAATAGTTAAAGCTAGTAAAGATTAATTAGGTATTTTTCTTTGAAATCAGACCTGTCCTACTGTATTATTTTAAGTTTCTGTGTGATCTCTGAACTCTTAGATATCTTTGTGGTGTAGTAGTATTGTCTTGTGTTTTAATTATTTATTATGAAATATTTTTAAAACCTTCTACCTGTGGCTAGTTTATGTAGAGATAAATATGCTTTAGCGTACATTATATATTTATAGAGTTTACTGTCTAAGCCCTTCCAATAAGCCTAGACTGAATAATCACATTACCATTGCATAATAATATTGCACAGTAATAATTGGACACCCTTTTAAGGGCCTTTTAGTAGCTGATATTATTAGTTGGGTGGTGGCAGGGATTACTACTGTATGGTCTGGGCAAAGGGGCACAGCCAGAGAATCTATGTCAGCCTTTCCCTGGAGTGTCTGTGAAGTTATATAAATACTTATCTCAAAGTGTGTGTGTGTTGTGTCAGCTACTTGGGCAGGGACACGAAGCACTGGTTGGACAAAGAGGGTACTGGAGGTTTTAGCTTGCCCAGCTAGGCTGAGACCTGGACCCTAAAGCTGTGGCAGTGGGGAGTCTTATTGGGGACCTGGTGAGCAAGGGAGCAACCAGCCCCAGACTGACTGTAATCTCTGTGTGGACTTAAGGGAAATTGTACTTTACTGTGTGTATTAGTTATCCTATCCTCTCTTCTATGAGATGACTTCCCTGGTGTTAGTGGTGAGGATTGAGGCTTCTTGATTGCTGGACCAGGGCACGATCATCACAAGTGGTGGCAGTGGTAGGATCTACTTCACGTACTAACTGGCTTGTAGTGGTGTGGGTAGAACAAATTCCTATAGCTTATGTACAGTGATCTCTAAACGTGTTTTGTACTCTAAAACAGCCACACAGTGTATACTCAGAGTTCAGATCACAATTGTTTTATTTTTTTTGTTAGCTTAGTGTTAGGGTGAGTAGTCAGCATGTCAGCAGAAGAGTATGGAAAGCTGACAAGGAGCCAGTTGCCGGAGATGTGCCAGGCTAGGGGACAGATGCATGGAAACCTGACTAAGGCAGACCTGATTGCAGCCTTGGTTACAGCTGCATCAGAAAACAGCAGCCTGGAGGACAATCAGATTGAAAGTGGAGATACAATATCCTTGGAGAATGGACAGCTCAACCTTTCTGCAGTGGACTTAAAAATCCAGCTGGAGCTAAAGAGACTTGAGTTGGAGGCCAGGCGTATGGAACTATAAGCAGTCGAGAAAATGAGGAGTCTACAAGCTGAGGAAAATGAATGGCAGAGGAGGCATGAGAGGGAAATGCTGACTCCTTGCCAGAGTCATGAAGGTAATGGGGAAGGGAGTAGTCAGACCCCAGAAGCACAAAAGGTCAGTAAATTTCTTCCACAGTTTAAAGAGGGAGATAATTTTGATAGCTTCATTCATATGTTTGAGCAGGTATGTATACAGTATGAAGTTGACCAAGGGCTCTGGCTACAGTTCCTGACCCCCTTACTCCATGGTAAAGCTGTAACTTCTTTTGTAAAAATATATGACACTGACTGTTTTGATTATACTGCTGTAAAAAGACACTTGTTGGAATGTTTTAAGCTAACACCTGAAATGTATAGGAAAAAGTTTCATGAGCAGAGATGCAAGGCAGACGAAAATGTACGTGAATATGTTGCTGAACTGAGCACTTATTTTCATAGCTGGGTGAGTGGGTGTCAGTCCACAACTTTTGAAGGGCTGACTGACTTTTGGTAAGGGAACAAGCCCTTAGCACTTTGTCTGAGGTCATGAAGATCTGGTTAGCTGATAGACAGTGTGCTACTTCAGAGGAGTTGGGGAAGAAGGGAGACTTATACCTAGCAAGTAGAGCAGCCCTGCACAGGAAGGGGACCCCCAGTATTGCTCATGGGTCTAAAAGAACCCATGATGGGCAGCACCGACTGCCCCAACAGAATCTGCCAGTAGCAGGGGAAGCCACTAGTCCAAGTACACATCCAGGAGCTAGGGTTAAATGTTTTGAATGATACCGGTGGGGCTATGTGGCATACAGATGTCCATGGAGGCAAGGTGGGGAACCAAAGGTGAGGGTGTCAGTAAGAGGGAAAGACAAAATGCCAACATAATGTTGTCTTGGGAGAAACAAGGGTACCAAACTAGCAACAGAGGTTATATCCTATTCTAGTGAATGCAAAGAGGCCAATGCTAAGAGAGACACAGCCTCTGATATAACCATTGTAAAGCCTGCACTGGTTACAGAGGCATTCTACTTGCCTGGGCAGTCTACTCCAGTCAGGGCTTTAGGAGGGATCCCATTCCAAATACCTTTGGCTAAGGTTCACCATAACTGGGATGGTGGAAAAGGAAGCCAGAAAGTAGGTACATTTGAGGATATACCTGCAGATGCCACAATAGTGAATGATTTTGATAGTGCAGTACCCTGCACTTGTGCAGTTACATGCAGTCAGGCTTGGACACAAGCATGTAAGTCTGGTAGCCTGGGGGAGACCCAGACAGACTGCACACTTGCAGCCAGGATGGCTGAGGTGGTTACCTCAGGGAGGGAGCTGCTCTGTAGAAGTGAGACTGAAGGTGAGCCACAGCTGCTTGTGGGTACTAATGGTCCCTTGGACAAAGTAACTGCAAAGGTAGAGGTGAGTAGTAGTACCCAGGCTGACAGTGAGACACCGCTGTCAGAGGATGCCAGACTTCCTGTGGAAGGGGAGTTGGGAAGGGTTACAAGGAGAGAGCTGAGACAGGCTCAGCTTTTAGACCCTACATTGCAAGGCCTGAGGAAGGTAGCTAGGGATGCACCTGTTTCTCAAGGGAAGGGGGAATCTGTATACTGGAACAAAAGGTTACTGTACAGAGAGTGGACCCTTGAGGGAGGGCTAGAAGGTGAGAAAGTACAGCAGTTGGTAGTGCCTAGAGCTTACCATCTGGTGCTTCTAGCCATAGCCCATGATATTCCCTTTGCAGGTCATATGGGCATAAATCGTACAAAGAGGCCTATTATGCAAAACTTCTATTGGCCTGGAATTTCCAGAGATGTAACAGGGTACTGCAGGACCTGTGAGCAGTGCCAAAAGATAGGCAAGGCAGGAGACAGGGTGAGAGCTCCTTTGATGCCTTTGCCTGTGATTGAGTAGCCATTTCAGAAGGTAGCTATGGATATTGTGGGTCCTATGAGTACCCCGATTTCCACAGGGAAAAAGTATATCCTAGTGATTGTAGATTATGCTACACAATACCCTGATGCATTGGCTTTGTCCTCCATTGGGGCCGAGAAGGTGGCAAATTCTTTGCTAGAGATTTTCAGCAGGGTAGGTTTCACAAGGGAAATACTGTCTGACAGATGTGCCAGTTTTATGTCAGCTCTGCTGGCTTGTCTGTGGAAGTCCTGTAGGGTGAAGCACATGAAGACCACCCCCTACCATTCCCAGACTAATGGTCTTGTTGAGAGGTTAAACTCTACAATCAAGTCCATGCCATGGGCATTTGCAGATCAGTTTAAGAGGGAGTGGGACAAATATTTGCCCCATCTCTTGCTTGCTTACAGATAAGTTCCCCAGGAAACCACAGGTTTTTCACCCTTTGAGTTGCTGTATGGGCATAGGGTGAGGGGACCTCTAGATTTAATTCGAGATGAGTGGGAAGGTGAGTGCGAGTCTCACAAGGGGTCTGTTGTGGCATATGTCCTGAACCTCAGGACAAGGCTCAGGGAACTCATGGCCTTGGCTCAGGAGAACCTGGCAGAACCCAACAACAGAAAAAGGTGTGGTATGACAGGAATGCTCGAGATAGAGAGTATGCTGTAGGGCAGCAGGGGATGGTCTCATTCCTGTCAGACACAACAAGTTGCAGGCAGCTTGGAAGGGACCCTACAAGGTGTAAAGAAAGGTAAGTGATGTTAACTACATGGTGGAAGTGCTAGGCAGATGGCAGGGGCACAAATTGTACCATGTTAACATGATGAAACCTTACCATGATAGGGAGGTCCTTGTGCTGAGCATTTGCAGTGGATTGCAAGAGGAGTCTGAGAGAGATCTTGTGACTGATCTCCTCAGTGTGGCTCGGGCTGACACCTCGGTGGAAGGGGTAGAAATGTCCCAGCAGCTATTTCTTTCCCAGGTTCGAGAAATTTGAGCAATGTTGCATGAGTTTGGGGGCATGTTCACCGGGTAACCAGGGAACACCCACCTGGTTAAGCACCAGGTGGATACAGGACCCCAAAGGTCTATCAGGCAGGCCCCTTATAGGGTGTCTGAGAGAATCAAACAGACTCTGAGAGAGGAGGTACAGGAGATGTTGGAACTAGGGGTGATTCAAGAGTCCAACAGTCCCTGGGCCTCACCAGTGGTGTTGGTGCCAAAGAAGGATGGCAGCAACATGTTCTGTGTGGATTACAGGAAATTAAATAGTCACACAGAGTCAGATTCTTACCCCATGCCTAGGACAGATGAGGCCTTAGAACAGCTGGGTGGGGCTAAGTATCTTATAATCATTGCTCTTAAGAAGGGTTACTGGCAGGTGCCCTTGACTCCCAGTACTAGAGAGAAGTCAGCCTTTGTGACTCCTTTTGGCTTGTATGAGTTCACAAAGATGCCCGTTGGGATGAAGAATGCCCCAGCAACTTTCCAGAGGCTGGTAGATCATATCTTAGCAGGAGCAGGAGGATTTGCCTTTGTTTACATGGAAGATATTGCTATCTACAGTCATTCCTGGCAAGAGCACCTTCAGCATGTCAGGCAGGTGCTGGGCAGACTACAGAGGGCAGGGTTAAGCATTAAGCCGAGCAAATGTCAGGTGGGTATGGCAGAGATCTTCTACCTGGGACATAGAGTAGGGAGTGGTAAGATAAGGCCAGAACCTGCCAAAGTGGAAGCTATTCAGGGATGGCCTGCACCTGTTACCAAAAAGCAGGTGAGGGCATTATTGGGGACAGCAGGGCGCTACAGAAAGTTTGTTCCCAATTATAGTACCATAGCTGCTCCCCTCACAGACCTGACAAGGAAGAACAGGCCAGATAAGGTAGTGTGGATGCCAGCATGTGAGCAGGCATTTCAGAAGCTTAAGGAAGCTTTGGGAGGACTCACTGTTTTAGCCAGTCCAGACTACAGCAAAGACTTTGTTGTGCAGGTTGATGCTTCAAACTATGGGGTTGGGGGCTGTACTTAGCCATATTTCTTCAGAGGAAGAAGAGCACCCAGTGGTTTATCTCAGTTGTAGGCTCCAACCCAGGAAGAAATCCTATACAGCAGTAGAAAGTGAATGTCTAGCCATAGTGTGGGCACTACAAAAACTTCAGCCTTATCTGTATGGAAGAAAATTCACTGTGATGACAGATCACAACTCTCTAACATGGTTAAACAGAGCCAGTCAGCAAAATGCCAAGTTGGTAAGATGGCGTCTGGGGTTGCAAGCATATGATATGTCAGTGCAGCACCACAGTGGGAGTAGCAATGCCAATGCAGATGGGCTCTCAAGACAGGGAATGGGGTGAGATACACCCAGATTGACCTGACACTCTCAAGCGATGTTTCTCAAGGGGCACTTGAAAAACTTGCTTGAGTTCCCCAGGGGGGAAGAGATGTAATAATTGGGGAGAGATGGGGGAAGGCTGCCAGCCTGGTCAAATAGAATTTGATATATAATTCTGGCATATGTAAATAAATGTAAAATACAGGCACATTTTCTTGAGTGTAAAAGAAAACTGTGAAATGTGGAACTGCAAAATATGTGACAACATTGCACTCTACTGGCCCAGTGCAGTATGTTGTGACCCTTTCATGTTAGAATTCGGCTCCAGTGAGTCTGGATGAAGGTGTCATGCCCATTGTTTTAAGGCTAAAGTTTATGACCAGAATTTACATGTGGATGGTGCTTTACTGCTCTGGTTTCTGCTAGAGTGTATATGTGAAATGCCTTGTATTGTTGTAGCTTACTGAGCAGGTGTTAGCTTGCTAAATAATGCAGTTTGTGGCCTGAGAAAACCTGTGTCAAAATGATGTAATTTGGGAGGGCCTAAGCAGAGCTGTTGGTTAGTGTTTAAAAACTATTGTTCAACAAGAGACTTGGAGCATTTTGATCTTGGATATCTAAGTCAGCACTCTGCCTTATGCTCACATGTAAGCTTTAGCAGTGTGATTTCTTGTAGGAATAGTTAAAGCTAGTAAAGATTAATTAGGTATTTTTCTTTGAAATCAGACCTGCCCTACTGTATTATTTTAAGTTTATGTGATCTCTGAACTCTTAGATATCTCTGTGGTGTAGTAGTATTGTCTTGTGTTTTAATTATTTAGAATTAAATATTTTTAAAACCTTCTACCTGTGGCTGGTTTATGTAGAGATAAATTATGCTTTATAGTACATTATATATTTATAGAGTTTACTGTCTAAGCCCTTCCAATAAGCCTAGACTGAATAGTCACATTACCATTGGATAATAATATTGCACAGTAAATAATTAGACACCCTTTTAAGGGCCATTTAGTAGCTGATATTATTAGTTGGGTGGTGGCAGGGATTACTACCGTATGGTCTGGGTAAATGGACACAGCCAGAGAATCAGTGTCAACCTTTCCCAGGAGTGTCTGTGAAGTTGTATAAATACTTATCTCAAAGCGTGTGTGTTTTGTTTCAGTTACTTGAGCAGGGACACGAACCACTGGTTGGACAGAGAGGGTACTGGAGGTTTTAACTTGCCCAGCTAGGCTGAGACCTGGACCATACAGCTGTAGCAGTGGAGAGACTTATTGGAGACCTGGTGAGCAAGGGAGCAACCAGCCCCAGACTGACTGTAATCTCTGTGTGCACTTAAGGGAAATTGTACTTTACTGTGTGTATTAGTTATCCTATCCTCTCTTCTATAAGACAACCTCCCTGGTGTTAGTGGTGAGGATTGAGACTCCTTGATTTTTAGGCCAGGGCACAGTCATTACACACACTATCTTAAAAAATTTATTTTAAGGGGCGAGCTTTTCAATAAGGTTTAATAGCGGCTCTATCATTCAGCCCAGGTGGGCGATCAGCTTGTAGCTTTATTATCCATCTTAACTCTCTTTGTTCTGTAAAATTCTTAATATCCCCTAACCTTGAGCCTAAATCAACACATTTAATCTCTCTAAAACTAAATGTATGAGTTTCATCATATTGTGTTATATGTCTGACTTGAACACTTCTTTCCATGTCTTTACTCTCTATTGCTAGTAGATGCTCCCTAATCCGTTCTCTTAAAGACCTGTCATTTCTACACAGAATGAATTGCAGGCTTTACACACTGGCAGGAAAATTAAATCTCTAGTAATACAACTAGCTACAACTTTGAATATATATTTCTTGAGGGTTATGGGGTGAATAAACATATTCTCTGCAGCCAATGCCCTACAAACGCTACAATTTTTACAAGGTATGAGAGTTCCATTCAACACTCTAGTTTCTTGTTTCTTATCATTCTTATAACATAGTAGCCTTTTTAAATTCTTCTTATTCTTATACCAAAACCTGGGCTTTTTTCCCCACTACATGTTGTATTTCATTGTCAGTTTGCAGTATAAACCAATTCTTACATATTATTTGTCGTATCTGATTAACATTACTTGAATACTGCAATCTAATTGGTATAGCTTTATTCATTTCTCTATGTCTATTCACATCATATGTATTGATATTATTTAGCATATACAGCTTGGCTGTTGTACTTCTTAGAGCGTTAACTTTATTAATTCCTTTATTCACCTTATCTACTTTATATTTGCGTTGTAGTAGTTAATTTCTAAAACTGTTTACATCTTTCTCAAACCTCTCTTCATCTTTATCTAATCTAGAAATTCTCATTCCCTGTCCTTTTATTATATTCTCATATATATATGTGTAGGATGCATGCTATCTCTACACAGTATATTATTTTGACGACAAGGTTTCTCATATAGCTGTATACTAAAACATCCATTCACATCTTTCATTATTGTAACATCTAGAAAGTTCACTTCATGACTAGAAATTACATGTGTGAACCTTAAAAAATCTGTAGTATTATTTATAAATGCTAAAAATAGTTGTAAGCATTCAAGGGATCCTGTCTAAATTAATTAGGTCACCTACAAACCTTCAATATAACAATATATGCTCAGCAGATATATTGCCTCTCAAAATACATGTTTCTTCTCATTGTGCTAACACCATATCAGCATAGCTATTAGCACATGCTGTGCCCATAGCTACGTCAAATAATTGTAAATAATATATGTCTGCAAACTCAAAAATGTTATTCTCTAAAATCATTTCTAACAGCATACACAAGAGATCTATTTTCTTAATGTCATAATGTGAATTAGTCAGTAAATAAGATTTCACCGCATCTATCCCATAGGGATGTGGAATAACTGTAAATAGAGAATTCACATCTGATGTTACTAGCAAGCTATTGGCCAAAACAACTTCATGTCCTAGTACTAAATTACTTAACTCACATATGAATTGCTTACAAAGGTGGAGGTATAGCTGTTTATGATACTACAGAATATGAAGCAATTATGCAGCATATGCTGAGTGATTTGGATGATTATAGAGTAATATCATTAGAACGTATAGGTTCATAGGTTAGTACTAAGCTAATTGCCCTTGCAAGCCATTTTAAGCTTAGCCAATTATCCCTTGTGAGACTCAAACCCTGCACTTTGTGTTTGTAAGGCAAACTTCTTAACCATTAGGCCACCCTCCCACCATATAGTTTTATGTTGCAGTTATGTATATAAATATTTGAATGACTGTTTTTTAAGTAACATAATTTCAAAAGAATTGTTGGATTACTTTCTTGTATTACATCTGGTTGCACCTATAATTCAAGGGCAGCCAAAGTTAAATAAAAGTGAGAATAATCCCCCAATGAGGCCTATAGTGGCTGGCCAGGTTTGGTTAACTCAACCTATGTCCATCTTTGTGGAAAGAAATCTGAGGCCAATTATAGACGAGTCACCATATATTTTAAGTGATACCAAGCAATTCATATGAGAGTTAAGTAATTTAGTACTGGGACTTGAAGTTGTTTTGGCCAATAGCTTGCTAGTAACGTTAGACGTGAATTCTCTAGTTACAGTTATTCCACATCCCTATGGCATAGATGCAGTGAAATCTTATTTACTGACTAATTCACATTATGACATTAAGAAAATAGATCTCTTGTGTATGCTGCTAGAAATTATTTTAGAGAATAACATTTTTGTGTTTGCAGACATATTATTTACAATTACTTGGTGTAACTATGGGCACAGCATGTGCTGATAGCTATGCCAATATGGTGTTAGCACAATGGGAAGAAACATGTATTTTGAGAGACAATATAATTGCTGAGCATATATTTTTATATCGAAGGTTTATAGATGACCTAATATTAATTTGGACAGGATCCTTTGAATGCTTACAACAGTTTTTAGCATTTATAAATAATACTACAGATTTTTAAGGTTCACACATGCAATTTCTAGTCATGAAGTGAACTTTTTAGATGCTACAATAATGAAAGATGTGAATGGATGTTTTAGTACACAACTATATAAGAAACCTTGCAGGCAAAATCATATACTGTGTAGAGATAGCATGCATCCTACACATATATAAGAATATAATAAAAGGTCAGGGAATGAGAATTTCTAGATTAGATAAAGCTGAAGAGTGGTTTAAGAAAGATATAAACAGTTTTAGAAATGAACTGCTACAACGCAAATATAAAGTAGATGAGGTGAATAAAGGGATTAATAAAGTTAGAGCTCTAAGAGGTATAGCAGCCAAGCCATATGCTAAATAATACCAATACATACAATGTGAATAGACATAGAGTAATGAATAAAGCTATACCAATTAGATTGCAGTATTCAAGTAATGTCAATCAGATACGGCAAATAATATGTAAGAATTGGTTCATACTGCAACCTGACAATGAAATACAACATGTAGTGGGAAAAAAGCCCAGGTTTGGGTATAAAAATAAGAAGAATTTAAAAAGGCTACTATGTTATAAGAATGATTAGAAACAAGAAACTAGAGTGCTGAATAGAACTCTAATACCATGTAAAAATTGTAGCGTGTGTAGGGTATTGGCTGCAGAGAATATGTTTATTCACCCCATAACCCTCAAGAAATATATATTCAAAGCTGTAGCTAGTTGTATTACTAGAGATTTAATTTTTCTGCCAGTGTGTAACGCCTGCAATTCATTCTATGTAGGAATGACAGGTCTTTAAGAGAACAGATTAGGGAACATCTACTAGCAATAGATAATAAAGACATGGAAAGAAGTGCTCAAGCCAGACATATAACACAATATGATGAAACTCATACATTTAGTTTTAGAGAGATTGAATGTGTTGATTTAGGCTCAAGGTTAGGGGATATTAATAATTTTACAGAACAAAGAGAGTTAAGATGGATAATAGAGCTACAAGCTGATCGCCCACCTGGGCTGAATGATAGAGCCACTATTAAACCTTATTTAAAAGTTCACCCCTTAAAATTATTTTTTTTAAGATAGTGTGTATGTATTTATTGTTTGCTATTTAGTATTTATGATATATTTTTAATGTATGTATATATGGGTTAATTGTCAAGATTTTATTTAATTGATGTACTAATTTTATAATTATTCAATTTAAGACTATATAAAGGAAGTGATGTTTGTAGGTTTCATGGTCTGATGAAGCATTCTGTCTGATGTGAAAGCGCTTACCAATTAAAGTGTGTGTTTTTTACACTTCTGCCTGGCTTCTGCACCACATTTTCATACATGGAAAATAAATGTAATAACCTGTCTGTGTAGTCACCCAATATGTAATTGGGATTTAAAATAAGTCTCATAATCTATATTTACAAAATAACTTATCTGTGTATTCAAACCCTCAACCTCCTACAAATGAGGCTGCCACTCTAGACATTCGGCTACATTGCCATGTGGAGTATGGCTATACTTTTACATATATCACTCTGCTATGTTTAAGCTCTGCTGAGCAGCACTGCACACCATGCAAACCCACTCAGCTATGCTTAAACTTGACCTTTGAATTCATAATAAAATGTATCCAGTTTCTATTTTTAGAAGTCTGGCATGTGTCCATTGCTAAGCACCACGCCACTCAAACACAAAAATAAAAGTAAAAAAAAATTAACTTTTTTATTACATAGCCATACATTGATATCCGTCACTTTGCCAGTGCAGGGGGTGAGTTACTCATCTCCAGACACAGTAACACACTCCGTACACTACTTCACTAACTGTGTTACATGGCTGTTCCTCAGTAACGTGCCTTCATCAATATGCAAGGCACGCTGTCGAGGGGAATCGCTGTGTATATGGTACCTTCTGTGTAGGCTTTACACTATGCCTACATGTCTTTTATTAAATCCCCAGGTCTATGTATTTATAATTAGGATAATAAAACATAAAATGTAACAGTTGTCTTGAACAAAATGAGTAACTAGAGAATTAAAATGAGAAAAGTACAAGGTATCAGCAAAAACTGTTGGTGCTCAGACTAAACTATGGTGGTCAGTGTTGTCTTCTAGCAAAGTGCATTTTTATCACCTGATTTAAGAAATGACAAACAAGGAGTATTTGAGTTCAGAAGTAGTCAGGAAAAGGCAGCTGCTTTTGTGTCAGGATACAAACACTGAAAACTGAAAGTGGCCAGGAAAATCCCTAATTAAATCTAACTTGTCTGAGCTCTTAAAGGGCAAGCATATAGGCCTTTGAAAAGGGAATCATACAGGCACTTGAATCCCAAGCACATGAAAACCACTGTTTCAAAGTGTGGCACATAAGCACCTTGTAACTCGAGTAAGCTGCTGTTCAAACTGAACTTGAATATGAATTAGGGCGAGCATCTATGAAAAAAATAGGAGAGGAATTTTGGGTTAGAGAGCAGAAAGGGAGTATTACGGTTCATGGAATTTAGGTTTATGGAAGAAGCTTGGACTTTAGGTTTAGGAAGGGGTAGTGGAGCTTAGGGGTAGAGAGCGAATAGTGGAGCTTTAGGGTAAAGGTGCGAGGACTCCACTTGGAAAATGCATGGGAGTTTCAGGGTTTGTGTTTAGGTTCTGCTTAGAGCTATAAAGCCATATAGGCTCAGGTGTTGAAAATGCTATGTAAAAATTGGAGGTTGGACTAGATAAAATTTGAACACTAGGGTTTTTGAACAAGTTGCAGAGATCATATGTGTTCCATGCAGTTTACCATCAAAATGTCAACCTGAAACACAAACTCACATTCATAACTTCGAAGAAGACAGTGAAAGTCAAAATATACAGTAGTTAACAATGCTGAATCAGCTGAAAGAATTCAGAAGATTCAACATAGTCTCAGAACAGAGCATGTGATGTTCATATAAGAGATCAGGTAAGTGAAACACCTACACCTCACCTCACATCTTTGCAGGCCCTGTACCCCTACTCACTACAGTGTGGAAAGGGGTGAATGTCCCAAGCCGCACTATACCAAATTTTCTGTACATTACTTCGAGTTCATGTGAACATTTGGTTATGTATTGCTAGGCAACACAGGAATCGAACACCTACCATTCAATTTTCCATCTGCAGAGTATGTCCGTTCATCATTTTGATATACAGTGTTCCATGTTACTAGCATGTGACCTTCTCTGAACACACAGACACATTAGGATTGCAGATGGACCAAACTACCGCAAGACAACAAATAATTAGAAATATCTAACATAAAAGATCCTAGTGGTCTTGGAAACATTCTATGAAAAGGAAACATCATGCAAACTTTTAATTTCCTGAAGTACCAAATATTTACAATATGACTCTTGATAAGTCATTTAACCAGATCAAATGTGCGCAGGATGCTTAAAAGAATTACATTTATAACTTATTTTGTATTAAAGCATAATAAAATTAGAGAGGTGTCACAAGTATAATACTAAATTCACACCTATTAGGGCTATAAAAGCAACAAATCTAAAATCAGAATACTGCTGAAATCTTCTGCTGAGTGGAAATGGAGAAGGAGAAAGGCAGACTTTTTTGGCCCTCTGTAATGTATTCCTTCCTTACAAAATCTATCTAAGCCTCAGTTTGATTGGATTTCTTGTGTTTTCTTTTTCCTCTTTTTAATTCATGACACAGCATCCTGTGACCTAATATGTAAATTATAGTTGTGGTCAGAACAGGATTTTTCTCTATAAATACTGGAACACAGTGAACAAGTTATAGACCTCTGGCAGTCTAACGTATTTCAAAATGTGGAAGAAGTACATTGCCTTGCTTTTTATTGCATCAGTTGTACTGCAAACCACTCTTGCAGATCCAGGTAAGTTTGATTTTGTGTCACAAGTAAAACATTTTTTTTCATAAAGTAACCAAGTTTACCATCACTTGATATTCTATAATACATTTTGCATACAATGATGATTCATTGGTTATAAGATTTAACATATAAAAGCTTTACAACAACACCAAATAAAGTATTGCATGCAGTTCATGGTGATACAATGATACAAAATCTGACAATAATGCAGTGGCTAAGAAACCATATTATTGTCTATCTAATCTGGCAGACACTTTCATTAAAACATAAAAGTAATGATATTTGCAATATTCTATTCTAGAAAGCAGATAATCTGAAATGGTAGAGGAGTTATTTGTGGTACAACTTTCCACTAATTAAATAATTAAGCAAGTGCATGTGTTTTTCTGGGTATGCACGTGTGTGTGTGTGTGTGTGTGTGTGTGTGTGTGTGTGTGTGTGTGTGTGTGTGTGTGTGTGTGTGTGTGAGTGTGTGTGTGTGTGTGTGTTGAATCATGTGAATACAGCAAGGCACATCCTCAAGTTAATTTGTGATTTTTGTGAAACAGTACTTGATGAACAAAATAATCATTAAAATAATTATTAAAGAAAGCAATGCTAAAATTGTACAATACACACACACACACACACACACACACACACACACACACACACATATATATATATATATATATATATATATATATATATATATATATATATATATATTTATCCTGAAGAATAATGCTTCTAATATCCCAGTCTGTCTTTGTAAATCAAGTCACAGACCTGTTTACCATAGATAGCTGCTTGTCTTTTGTAGGTAATGCTCATGAACAGGTGAGTGCCTGTGCACCGATCTGTGGCTCAGACTTGCTAAATGCTTCCAGAACAGCTGGGTTGCAATTTCATTAGCCAATGTAGGCCTTGGTCCCTTTCCTAGTCTGTGAGATGGACCTTATTGAGGTGTGGAGACTACAGCATCACAGAGGATAGGTAAAAATACTGTCCACTTTTGGGATTTATGTGATATGTCCACGGTTTTGCATGCTATGTTTGGCCATTGTGAAAAGATAGGCAGTTTAGTGTTAAACAATGTGGGTTGAGGTCAGTAAGGGGGAAGACAGATGTGAGTGTCATACGTCATACGCATCAGAATATGCATGTTGCTGCAGTAGCTGCTAGTCTAGCAGCTGTGTATGTTTATAGGGTAAGACTGTGACACATGTCCCTGTAGCTTGTCCTTTGTCCCCTCACCCCTTTATGTATGGATGTTGTGTGGATCCCTTGTTCTAGGTGGTTGTCAGGTGTGGTAGGTCTGTAGCAGGTAGTTGAATGGACTGCCGCATTTGTTGCAGGCTGCAGCTGCTACATTTTGCCCAGGAGTCATACTGGGGAGTGTGAACACATTGGAGAACAGCAAGCTAAATATGTAAGTGAGGGAGCAGTGCCAGCTCTGTTGTTATAGCATAGCCAGGGTAAGGGTACCCATAACAGTCCAGGTGAGGCATGTGCTTCAGGTACATATGTTATGTAACAGTGCCATTCATAGAGTGATAGGTGACATTTAGGAAGCCTATACATATTTGTGCAGTGTTTCCCTACCTACATGCTTTGACATCCTAACATGAGTGGTAGTGAATGCAGTAGCAGCAACTGGTTCTGCTATTTGTTGTATTCACAAGCATGATCTTGAAGTGCAACAGTCTGGAATTGATCCCAGGACTGTGGGTGGCAAAATGCACAGTATCCTAGGAATCTAACAGATTGAGCTACAGACTCAATGCTATAGCAAATCTATTTGCAAGATATATATGCATGCATACAGTCTGTTAGACAGGATTCACATAAGCATGTGTGTTTGGATGGATATGATGTGTGACACTGACCTGTCTGTCATGATTTTCGAATCACAATCTGTACTTACTTGCAAGATCCATCATTATTTATTTGGCTGTGTACTGGTCTGGTGTCTACATCACAGTCTAAAGTACAATGTCAATTTACCAATTATATATACATGCATTATGTCATTGGCAATCAGGATATGTGTATGGAAATACTTGTTATGTGATAGAGTTGGGTCGCCTAGTGGTGTAATGCCCTATGCTATAGTCGACAGGGGCCTGGGGTGGAGACTTGCCAAGGGTGATTTTATTTGCAGATGTGCCTAACACTTTCAGAAAGGCAGAAAAAGCACCTTTAAGCAGTTGTAAGTGTGTTTGTGTAGTGTGGTGCAGCACTCAGCACTGCTTAGCTCCATTTAAACCCAAGTTAATTCCAAAAAAAGAAAAGAACAAAGGGATGATAACAAAGTGGTGAAATGGGGGTAAGCAGGGGGAAAAACATACTAATTGTCAGGTAGGGATGTGCAGGACGAGTGTAGTAAAGGATCACAGCTTTTTCTTCTACAGCAACAGATGTGCAGGTTTTAGAGAATTTGGAATTTGGAATTTGGAGCCACACACCCCAGAGAGAGGGGTGAGTGAGGGCAATATAAGTGTGTTGATTAATGCATGTAATGATTGACTGAGTCCAGCGGATGTAGGTGCAAAATGGAGAGCTATGTAAGGGTCGACATTTTTTTTTTTTTTTAATGGAGAAAGTGGAATGTTTGGGAAGGGATATAGGTACATGTCGGGAGGTAAGTTGGGTAGGAGAGGTTGCATTTGCAAACAGACAAGACAGCATATGGGGTGGATGTGTTACATGGGGGGGGTAAACACCTTTGACAGGGAGGGTGTTGTGGAATCAGAGAGCCATGTGCCTCAAGACAAGAGCAATGAGACTGAGCTCCCCACCTATGGGCAGTCAACACTTCTCCTTCACTACCCTGAAGGTGGCTGTGCTAAGTGCTGGGTGCCGAGACCACCTTTCCCCTACAGGTTATCCAGTCTGCCCTCAATCTGGTGCAGGCGATACTCATAGTCATGGTGCATGATCCTGTGCTCCTTCCCTGGTAGCTGTTGCTGGGTGACAGCCCCCCACCACGCCCACTCCCAAGGGGGATGGGCTCCATCCCCTGAGGCAATTCCACCTGTAGGTGGTGCAGGGCTAGCAGACAGGTTAACAGCAGGTTGGGTGCAAGATGTGCTGGGACCTGGTGCTTTGGCCAGCTGAGGTAGGGTTGGTGGATTGCCAGGAACCGGCCTACCCATTCGAGCTATGGTGTTGAGGTATTTCAAAGTGCATAGGTTAGTAATCCACAGAACATTTGGTTAGTTATAACAGCATGCCAGAACATTGCAGATAATCCAGTAAGAATACATTGCATAGCATATGGAACAGAACCATAAGTGAGATAACGGTCAGTATAGTAACAGCAAGCCAGTAACAGTTACAGCATAAGGCCAAAAACATAGGTAACTCATCAAGGTGTGTTAGTATGCAACCATCGTAATACATAACAATAATAAAATACAAGGCCCAATATAACATTTTGAGAACAACATATGTTGATGGTTAACCATACCTGATATATAATTATAATAAATTATGATGCAGATAAGGGGTGTGGGGAAAGAGAAATAGAGTCCATTATTACCAGTACAAGCTACATTGTTTGCAACAGTACTCTTATATACAATACAGGTTTACCCTTACTTTATGTATACAAGTGTCTTATAGCTCCTGTAGCATGTACATACCTCTCAAGCTATCCACATGGGACTGTATGTGCCAAGCTGTAATACCTACATGTTTACAACTATAGGGGATTACCACATGTCAGAGGGACATATATGACTATAAAGGTGTACTGTGGACTGATATATTGTGACTGTGCTATTGACATAAATCATGTCAATGATAGATCTGTGACCAAGGGATTAGGCAACACAGCTCACAGTCTGTGACAGTGTGACACTTGAGAGACATGCACCGTGCACAGTACAGAGAGTTTAAGACTATCATGCCATCCTTGGCAGGCATATATAGTGGTAGAGCGTTATACAAGACTGCAGTGACACTTGAACACACATGTATGACATTCATGCATGACAGATATAGTAGGTGAATTGTGCATTAATACATGGAATGCAGGTATAGGCAATAAACTCTTAGTGGTTTGGAATATGTGTGATATGTACAAACCATATTGGAGTGATGACCTGGCTACTTGACCCATATACAGTTCCCAATGCTATATTTGCAGTCTACAGCTATCACAGTTTCATACTTGCATGCAGCAGTGTACCTAAGAGGAGGAATGCATGCAATGGTTAACACAAGACAATTCTGAGCTACACAATATACCTTGGGCGTTCCGAGTATTGATTCAGATCTTAGTGCATAACATATCTCATAATGCGTAATATCTTGTAGTACAGCTCCACATCTGCAGTTTAGCAGAATACTCTTTATTAGCTCAGTCACTTAGTGGTATTATTTCTGTTTTTACTTCACAGCAGATGTAATGCTTGTTTTTATGACAAAAGCCTGAAATACACACATATTGCACAACACAGCTTTATTACGGTTGACGTCCTGTAGTGATTGGTATATATTTCCAGTCTTTATTGAAGAAAAGTTCATAAAATGCATGTGTTGGAATACAGCTGTAATTCCACGACTAATGCAGTAAAAACATTTATTTCCTTAACATTATTAATGAAGTGGAAACTGTATTTCCTTAAAATTATTAATGCAGTAGACAGTTTATTACCTTAACATTATTAATGCAGTAGATACTTTATTACTTTAACATTATCAGATGTCATGCTTTCATCTTTATTGACCTGTACCTGGTATTACTCACTTATTTTAGTCCAGGTCTATGACCACAATCATTGCAGTGCAATCACAATTGAATATACCTACTGGCAGTTATTAATTCTAACTCTTTCTTGCTTATATGCCTATAGATTGCAACATACATCTGTACTCACCACACTCATGGTGCAACCCAGCCAGGCTCACTGCATGGGCCTCTATGTTGTGAGCTCTCTCCTCGTCAACTGTAGGAAGAGAAGCACAGCATTATGCATATCTGTCTATCACACATTCGGATTAGGTAATGGTAAAGTAATACTGACAGTACTTACAAACACATGGGGCATTTCTATCTCTAGCATCTTGGGCCCAGGTGGCCAAGAGATCCCCTTTATGATGCTTCAGGTCATCATAATGATGATGCACCTTCTCTCCTGTGAGGGGGCATACCAGTTGCACTGTTGAGATCACATGCCAGCCAGTTTCAGGCCTCCGACTTATACTCTGATCCCTGGTACTGGCCCTGCAGTAGCCAGATGTCATGGTCTTTAATGAGTAGTCCAACTATGACCCTGGACTCTAGAATGCTCCACCGCTGCACCCTGAAGCATGCACCCTCTCCAACTCCTACCATAGTTCCTGCTAAGTTCAAACTCCAACAAGTTATGGCTGCATTTCCACCTGTTGCATTTCAATAAGGCTGTCCCTCCCCCTTTTACCATCACTGGTCCATTTTTAGAAATGCAGCACTTCACTTAGCATTGCGCACACCTGCTGAGCTCAGCTGAGCAGTCCTTAAATTGACAATGCTTAGCAAAGCTTAGTGATGCACTAACCAGTTTAGCTTGGCTGAGCAATGCTTAATGCTTAAACAGGCATTGAGTAGCAGTGCTTCACACTGTTTTGCTATGTGCAAACCAACTAAGCACTGCTAAAACATTCCTGGTTTAAGAAGTGCTTAGCAAAGCTTAGCTGTAATTAGCGGAGCTTATCTGGGTGCAGAAAACCAGGATTTAAAAAAAAGTTTTATATTCTGTATTGGAAATATAAATGCCTAATAACATATCTGTGCATACATACAATATGCAGTCAAGGGTTTATAAAGACTTCTCATACTGTGTATTTGCAACATAAATGCCTAATAACCTGTCTGTGTATTCATACAAAAGTCAATCAAGGCTTAATAGTATGTGTTGTAAATGTGTATTTGCAAAATAAATTTAATAACCTGTCTGTGTAGTCACAGAAAATTTAATCAGGATTTAAAATAAGTCTCATAATCTATATTTACAAAATAACCTATGTGTGTATTCAAACCCTCTACCTCTTGCAAATGAGGCTGCCACTCTACCCATTTGGCTACATTGCTATGTTTTTGAACAAGTTGCAGAGGTCATATGTGTTCCATTCAGTTTACTATCAAAATGTCGACCTGAAACACAAACTCCCATTCATAACATCGAAGAAAACAGTGAAAGTCAAAATATACAGCAGTTCACAGTGCCAAATCAGCTGAAAGAATTCAGCAGATTCAAAATTGTCTCCGAACAGAGCATGTGATGTTCATATAAGAATGCAGGTAAGTGAAACACCTACACCTCACATCACGTTTTTGCAGGCCCTGTACCCCCCACCCTCTGATAACTAAATATTCCAACTCTGAGAACACTACAGTGTGGAAAGTGTGGAAAGTGTCCCAAGCCATACTATACCACGATCGCTGTACATTACTTCGAGTTCATATCAGCGAATGCACAGTAGCATTCTCTGATGTGAACTTTCTGTCATGTATTGCTAGGCAACACAGGAATCAAACATCTACTATTCGATTTTCCATCTGCAGAGTATGTCCATTCATCATTTTGATAGTACAGTGTTCCATGTTACTAGCATGTGACCATCTCTAAACACACAGACACATTTGGATTGCAGATGGACCAAACTACTGCAAGACAATAAATAATTAGAAATATCTAACATAAAAGATCCTAGTAGTCTTGGAAACATTCTATGAAAAGGAAACATCATCCAAACTTTTAATTTCCTAAAGTACCAAATATTTACACTATGACTCTTGATAAGTCATTTAACCAGATCAAATGTGTGCATGATGCTTAAGAGAATTACATTTATAACTTATTTTGTATTAAAGCATAATAGAATTAGAGAGGTGTCACAAGTATAATACTAAATTCACACCTATTAGGGCTATAAAAGCAACAAATCTAAAATTAGAATACTACTGAAATTTTCTGCTGAGTGGAAATGGAGAAGGAGAAAGGCAGACTTATTTGGCCCTCTGTAATGTATTCCTTCCTTACAAAATCTATCTAAGCCTCAGTTTGATTGGATTTCATGTGTTTTCTTTTTCCTCTTTTTAATTCATGACACAGCATCCTGTGACCTAATATGTAAATTATAGTTGTGGTCAGAACAGGATTTTTCTCTATAAGTACTGGAACACAGTGAACAAGTTATAGACCTCTGGTAGTCTAACTTATCTCAAAATGTGAAAGAAGTACATACATTGCTATGCTTTTTATTGTATCAGTTGTACTGCAGATCACTCTTGCAGATCCAAGTAAGTTTGATTTTGTGTCACAGGTAAAACATTTTTTCATAAAGTAACCAAGTTCACCATCACTTGATATTCTATAATACATTTTGCATACAATGGTGATTCATTGGTTATAAGATTTAACATATAAAAGCTTTATAACAACACCAAATATAGTACTGCATGCAGCTCATGGTGATACAATAATACATAAGTTGACAATAATACAGTGGCTAAGAAACCATATTATCGTCTATCTAATCTGGCAGACACTTTCATTAAAACATAAAAGTAATGATATTTGCAATATTCTATTCTAGAAAGCAGATAATCTGAAATGTTGGAGGAGTTATTTGTGGTACAACTTTCCATTAATTAAATAATTAAGGAAGTGTATGTTCATAGGTTCATAGGTAGGTACTAGGCTATTTGCCCTAGGGCCTATATAAGCCTAGCCAAATGTACCCTGGCTTTCGCCACCCAAGAAAATTATTTTCCTGTGCCACTGTCAAGCAGAGCCACAGAAGTGATCCCCGGGGTGAATTTCCTATCTGCCATCCAATCATCAAGATTTTTCTTGAAGAGTGCTAATGAGCTTTGTTTGATATAGATAGGTAGTTTGTTCCAGAGTATGGGAAGTCTCTGGGACAGGAATATATCCCTCCAGCATGTTCTGTTTATTGTGGTGACAAGGTTTAGGTCCCTAGAGCATGTAGCTCTTAGGGATTGGGAATTCCTTAAGTGGAGCATGTCTAAAAGCTGTGGGTTTGACATAGCTTTGTGTGTTAGGCAGAGATCGCCTCTGAGTAGGTAATATGCAACGGAGTAAAGCTGCAGTTTTTTGAGACGGTCTGCGTAGAGCATCTGTTTGAGGCTGGTAATCCTCTTTGTGAGGTATTTCTGTGGCCTTTCCAGTTGTTGTAAATCTTTTGTGAGGTACATACCAAAAGGGGCATTGTACTCTATAATGGGTCTAATGAGTGAGGAGTAGAGGAGAACAATGACCTCTTTTTTCCTGGATGAGAAACCTTTTGTGATGAGGTGTGCCACGTAGAAGGATTTCCTGACTACTGTGGCAATGTGATTATCAAAGAAGAGACGACTGTCCACCTGTGTCTCAAGGTCTCTTATCACCCTTTCGGTGTTAAGTAGACTATCGCCTATGTGGTAGTTCATGGGTACAGAGTTTTTACCAAAAGGGATGGCAATGCACTTTTTGGCATTGAGCTTGAGGCTGTGGTGAGGCCCTTTTTGTAGGATGTCCACATCTTTTGGAGATTTGATTATGGCTCATAGTTTGCAGTCATCTGCGAACTTCATTAGCCAAAGACCTTCTGTGTTATCCTGTACTTCAGAGAAGAAGATACCAAACAGGAGAGGGCCCAGGACTGAACCCTGTGGTACTCCACTTGTCACTGGTCTGAAGTTGGATTTAGAGTCTCCTACTTTCACAGTGTGGGTTCTGTCAGTGAGCCAGTTGGCGACCCATCTTGTGACATAGGGATGTATATCTAGTTTAGTGAGTTTATCTATAATTCCAGAGTGGGGGATGGTGCTGAAAGCCTTGGCGAGATCTAGATAGGCTGTGTGAACCACCTTACCATCATTTACAGCTTTGGTGACTGCTTCAAAGAAGTCTATCAGGTTTAGGAGACATGATCTGCCTTTTACAAACTCAAACTGGGTGGGGTCCTGAGTTTGGAGATTACCAATGTCATTGTTTATAAGTTCCAATGTGATACGTTCCATAGCTTTACAGACCAGGCTCATTAGGCTAATGGGGTGGTAGTTTCTGGGGTCTGTGGTGGCTCCCCCTTTGTAGAGTGGGATAACTGTCACTGTGCACCATTCAGTTGGCACACAGCCTGAGGTGAGGCTATGATTGAACATGGTACGTAGGTGGGGTGCCTGTTCATTCTGTAGTCCATGTAGAACACAGTCTGGGATGTTGTCAGGTCCCATGGATGCTGTGTTCTTGGCTTTGGATAGTGTGTTTTTTTACCTGTGCAGCCGTGATTACAGGAACTTTACATTCTTCTGGTATAGAGATAGGCCCTTTATGGGATGACAGGGGGGTAAAGTTAGCACTGAAACTATTTGCCAGGATGTTGGCAATATCAGTTGGTTCTGTATATTTGATGCCATTGTGCTGTAACTCAGAGCAGATCTAAGTGTTGCCATTGAGATTCTTGAAAAAGCTATAGAATGCTTTGTGGTTGTCTTTAGAGTCAGTAGCAATTTTGTTTTCATAACTAGCTTTGGAGGATTTTATGAGGGATCTCAGCTTCTTACTGAGGCTGACCAGGGAGTTTCTCCAATCAAGGGATTTTACTCTTTTTTGCAATAGTTTCTTTCTTCTGTTGTAGAGTTTGTTTATGGCAGGGGACCACCAGATTGGCTTCCTTTTTTGGAGGATAACATCTTGGTTCTGTTAGGGATTGCACGATCCATGCCCTCATGTAAGTGCTTATAAAGTGCAATTGTGTAGGATTCAGCAGTCATACCTCTATTGTCCATCAGCATGGGTGACGCGAAGTTTGCCACTTCTGTCTTAAGAAGCATGAAGTTGGCTTTGGAGAAATTTTTTTTACTGTGGTTTCCCTAATGGGGGTTGGGAGAGGGACGTGGATGTCTAGTGTGATTAGCTTATGGTCGGATCTGACCAACGAGGAATTGATCTCTGGTGTGCAGCACTGGTCAGCCATGTTAGTAATAACCAGGTCTAGGATATTGCTGCCCCTAGTGGGGGTGTGGATAAGCTGATCCATGGCATTGGAATTTATGAATTCCAGAAAACTTTAAGCACAAGAGTTGATACATGAGTAGTTTTCCCAGTTAATGGTAGGGTAGTTGAAATCACCCATTATTAGGGTGTTAGGTTGTACCCTAATATTTTCCATTGTATCATGAAATGAGGAGTGGGAATCCTGGGGCATGGTGGCGGATCTGTAGCAAGCTGCAATTTGGATTGCAGTCTTGCCCTGAGTTAGTTGCACTTGGATAATCTCGGATGCATTATGCTGAGCAACTAGCCTGGAGATGTAGATATCCTTAATGAATATGGACATGCCTCATTGGTTATAAGATTTAACATATAAAAGCTTTATAACAACACCAAATATAGTACTGCATGCAGTTCATGGTGATACAATGATACATAAGCTGACAATAATGCAGTGGCTAAGAAACCATACTATTGTCTATCTAATCTGACAGACACTTTCATTAAAACATAAAAGTAATGATATTTGGAATATTCTAGTCTAGAAAGCAGATAATCTGAAAAAAGTAGAGGAATTATTTGTGGTACAACTTTCCACTAATTAAATAATTAAGCATGTGCATGTGTTTTTGTTGGTATGCATGTGTGTGTGTGTGTGTGTGTGTGTGTGTGTGTGTTTGTTGAATCATGTGAATACAGTAAGGCACATCCTCAGGTTAATTTGTGAATTTTGTGAAACAGTACTTGATGATCAAAATAACCATTAAAATAATTACTAAAGAAAGCAATGCTAAAATTGTACAATACATACAGACACACACACACACACACACACACGCACACACACACACACACACACACACACACACATATATATATATATATATATATATATATATATATATATATATATATATATATATATATATATTTATGTTAAATATGTGCACGTAATGTCCCTCATTCTTTATTTTTTGACTAAGATAATTGCGATAGGTTTAACAATGCATTTTCATACTTGGAACATACACCCATCATGAGATATTTGTTTTCTGAATTAAAAAAAACATTCAGTATACCTATGAAAATGTAGAGAATCTAACTTTGATGTAAGTTTAGCATTATTGTTAAAATTTAGAAAGGCAAAGATATAAAGTTAATTCTTGCAAGATCCTAATGTCATCTAACTATATTCAGGTCATCCATTTAATAGTTTGTGCCATATCACCATAATGTTTGATGTTTTATATCAGCGAAAATTGTATCAGCATGAAAGTCATGCACAACTAGACATAAGTATTGTTTTGTTTAGAAAAAATAAGAAATATTAAAATGGATGTCGCATTATACTATATTTCTTCTGGTCATGAAAAATTGCAATATGCACTCCTCACTTTTATGCACTTTTATTCCTACCACAGAAAAACAGATAACATTTGCTGACAGGACCCATTTATGTCAAATCTGAGTCATCCCATTCTTCTAAAGGTGGCATTTACAGTTTATTCTGTGATAGGTTTGTAGATTTATGAAAATAATGCTTTAGATATTTGAACCTTTTATTTATTGACAGGTGAAATGGTTCCGAGGCAAATCTACTTTCCTGGACCTTAATATCACTTACCTTTTTAGAATGATGCTTATATTAGTAAGAGAGTTTACTGATTTGGCTGTTATTTGACCTATGTGTTACAACATTTCCTTTCTATCTGTTGTTTGACTGACGGTGTACACTATTAATTCTTTCCAGTGTTCACTAATTATAGTTTGAACAATGTTTGTCTTCTATAATTGTCAATGTCTTTTCAATGTTAGCATATGTATGTTTTCCAGTAAATGCCTTGTTGAAGGATTTTTCTTCCAAATCATACTCTTTTATTTTATTTTGCGGTCAGAGATCTTTTCTTTCACATTAAAGAAAATCACACTGGACAATTAATCTTTCACACTAAAAAAAAATCACACTAAACAGTTAATGAAAGTAATAATAATAATAATAATAATAATAATAATAATAATAATAATGATGATAGTAATCGTAATAAGATTAACAGTCCCTGCTATAATAGCCAGTGAAGTGATAGGCTTCTCTGCTTAAACATATCATATTAAGCAATGAGCACAATTAGACTTGTAGTATGCATAGTAATTAAATGACTTGTGTATAATGAAAACACATTTATGTAAAAAAATTAGTAATCATGATTACAAAAAGAGAGTAAAATAAACAACATAACAAGAAAGGAATTCACAAAAAGTAAATAAGAAAGTATGGACACTCCCAAAACTTTTAGCAGACATGTATGCAAAGCAATTTCTTTGGAGGCTTCACCTCCTCTACCCTCTCCATTTCCTCCAGCTTTACAAAGGAATTCTCCCCAATACGGTTTGACTTATATGGCGCCCATCTTTTACAATGCTTGTTTACATACAGTCGAAGTCAACTGTACATGCTTCAGTGAAATATAGTTCAGTAAAACACAAAGATCATCATCTAATGATGACAACTTTATTGTAAAACACAATTTGACATTTGGGTTTCATAAAACATGCAGTATGTAATGCACTTACATGTTACAACAACACCTGATAAATGCAATGGTGAAACAGAGTAAAGCAGGGAGATATGGTATGGTTTATAAACTAATTTGTAATATTACAGATATCTAGTATGCTGTTTCTCCAAAGGATAATATTTGTAACGTGTAAAGAAATAACCTTGCTAGGCTGTCTATGAGCTAGTATTCTCAATACTCAATACTCACCGAAAGAATTCTGTTATCTTTCTAGGCATGGCCTTTTTTGATTGAAATTTATGCTGTGTTTTTCATTGTTCAAGTTCCTTCTAAATATTTAAATGTTACCCTTAGCACCAATCCCATTAGCTTAAATTCAAATGTCAGGTTATTTGACTACTTGTTTCAGTGGCATTGGTATGCCATCAATCTATAAAACTTGCCTAACATTCTCTGGTTATATGAATGAACAATCTAGTGAGTGCAGAGATTCAGGAAGGCTCATTTTGTACCCTGTGGAAATAAACATACATAAAACCTCTTTACAAAGAAAACAATCTGTTAATCAAATAATTTCATATTTAATGTAATCGCAAGCACTATAGCAATTATTCTAGAATGAATAGTCCATCAAAAACCGACTGCACTAAGTGGGATAACATATTGCAGTTTTGTAAGCATTTTCTCTGTAAAGACAGAACCACTGACAACTGCTGATTTTGTACAAAATGTACTTTGCATTGGTCATGTTGTATCAGGCCTGTTTGTTGAGTGGTCATATGCTTTTACACAACTAGCCATTAGCCATACAGGCTTTGTGGGCCACCTATCTGTTTAACCTGGTTTGGAAGCTAGTTTAAAGAATTTATATTGTTAATTGGGGACGACTTTCTACAAACTTTGTTGCCGACAAAGGAATTTCCCATTTACTTACCACTTTTTTCAGCCTGCATGGAAGCTTCCAGTAGGCCTCTATAATAATTTCCTTGCAATCCAGTACATGGATGACATGCCATTGCCATGTCTACTTTAATTAAACGAAAGCGGAATCTGTCAAATATGGATCCGTCAACATATAAAAAGCGAAATGCAGAAACGTTGAGCGCACTAAATAGCGAAATCGGAAATGTTGAATTGTCATAGTTGGCCCATCTGCGGTATAGCTCCGTAAGGTAAGTGTGCGATAGTTATGGACCTTAGGGTTAGGGTGCAGGTTAAGGTAAGTGCATAGATAGGTAATGTATGTAAGGTTTAGTGTACGGTTTTGTTAAGTGTATGTGTGTGGAATATTTACTTTGTGTGAGTATAGTTCTGTAGGGTAAGTGTGCAATAGTTACAGACCTTAGGGTTATGGAGGGGTTAAGGGTAGTGCATAGATAGTTGTGTAAGTGGGGTTTAGTGTAGGGTTACAAGTGGGGTTTTGGTGCTTTAATTTAGGGTTAGTAGTAGGGTTTTGGTTAGTGTATGTATGTGTTTTTTGTTGTTGTGTTTGCATATGTAGTATGTTATGGGCGGTGGGGTTGGCTGACTATTGCGGTTTCGATGTTTAAATTTTGATGTTATCGCGTTTCGCTGTTTATGTGTCGATGGACTCGTATTCGACGGATTCTGTTTTCATTAATTAATGTAGATCCACCATTGCCTGTGTGGCCAAGTTATAGTTAAAGGATGAAACTCTGAGCAAGTTTATCTGTTCTGGAACACTAGTTTAAGGACTCTTTCCACCTGCTAAGCCAATTCATTTCATTGTCACTGAAAGTATTTTTTTAAATGCCTTTATTGAATTATCACTTGTGACACAGACAAACACACATTTATATAAAAGTAAGCAAACCATATTAACAAGTTCATGTTTACAAACACTACACATTCCATACATTCTTCTACACAATATTATCAATCCAACATTACAGTCATTGTTCAATTCCTACCTTTTCTTAAATCGCTCTCCTCTTTTAAAATATTTTTTTGCATGTATTGTTCCCACAATTCTCATTTTTTTCTATGTAATTTGCTCCTACCCTTTTCCTAAAGATCCCACTTCCTGTTCTTTTATTTCTGTTACAATATTTATTTCTTCAAGTACACTTGGTTTAGACTTTGATTTCTATTTTCTAGTAATTGCGTTTTTGGCAGCCACCAGAATTACACTTACCAAGACCTTACTATAAAGCAGATCCTGTAACCCAGCTCAAACAATTGTTTCCTTAGTTACACTTATTTGCTCATCTACTATTCCTGACAGAGTATTCTGTATGGAATTTTTAAGGTCTACCAACTCAATATATTCTGTAAACATTATGTGCCCAGGTACCTCTTTTTTCCCCATCACAGCTCCAAAATTTGTCATCTATCTGAAGAAAAAATATTTGTAGTCTGCTTGGGATATAAAAGTACCTATACAAACATATTAAACAAAAATTCTATATCTTCTACACTTTGCTACATATTTGGGTGTCATACGTATGTCCTTGTGTTGTTTATTTATGGATTGCTTATCTAATCTCTCTTAGCCAACTTTTCTGACTTCTCTGATTGATTCCTATAGTTAAGATGCAATATTTTATATGCCTTACTACTTATCCTATTTTTAACAGCAGTTTCTGTTCTAGATCCAACTAAAAACTCATACACTACAGGGCTTTCCCTTAGGACTCCCCATCTCTTTATCTTTGCCAATATTCTAATATCAGTATCTGATAGGGAAGGTAGTCTCCAGCATGTAGTCCAAATGTCTTCTTGGCATGTTCTCATTCTTTTAGCTTCCCATCTCTAATTATTTGTTCCTGATACCTTTGTTCCTTTATCAGTTTCCTCCAGTAAATTATATTCCCCTCTTGCCTATTCACTGTAACCCAAATTGTAGTCACCCATATTGGCAGAATCTCCTTCTACCATTCCTGTATTGCCTTAGTTCTTAGTATACCTTATGCTACTTTATGAATATAATATTCTGTATAACTGTTGCTATTCTCCTTAAGAATTAGCATCCAAAATCAAACTCTTTCTATATTTCTTGAATTTCTCTACTGCTTTGGCATCATCATCATCCCTTCCAGCTTTGAATTATAGCTTTCTGCTTGTGTTGTATATAAGACCTTTAACTGCACAGCTTTAAAATATCCCTTCAAATCAAGTGATCTAACCCACCTTAACTATTGGAAGGATCAGCATATCCCACTTAACTCTTACCCTTTTCTCCTCCCAGTTAAATCCTTCAACTCTTTATTAGTTACCATCCACAACTTCTCCTCTAGTTGATATAAAGAGTACCTGGTCTGTGTATAAAACTAAAGGATTAAAAACATTTTTACTGCTTCTGTCTTGCTATTCATATTTAGTTTCTAAGTTTTTGCATTATCTTTTATTTAGTCTCTTCCCACATATCCTTAGTTGCCACAACAGAATCCCTTTCAACCCATACTCCTAAATACTTAATTTTATCATGTCCTCATAAATATGGGTATTGCTGAACCAGTTCATGTGTAGGTACATAAGTTTATAGCTATAGCCTTTATTTTATCTATATTAATTTTATATCTTGAAATAACTTGGAAATGTCTCAGAATATCCTACACCACTGAGATGTCCTTTTCTGTTTTTTATTAGGTACAAAATAATGCCATCTGCAAATAAAGCCAACATTTTTTTATTACTATAGCATTATATCCTTTAATTTCTGAGTCTCTCATTTTCTTTTCCAATGGTTCTAAATATAAATAAATAGCAGAGGGGAAAGAAGACACCCCTGTCTGATTCCTCTATTTACACACAATTTGTTAGAGAGGAACCCTCCACTTTGATTTTTGACTCTGATCCATCATATCTCAAGGAGCAGCACTGGGTGCCAAATGAGTCATCTGCTGGTCTATGTTTTATTTAAGTGTATTGATGTCTTATAAATATTTATTTTATATGTTCTTATAATTTTCTTGGAGTTTTTCCAATGGAAAAAAATCCTAACGGAAGCAGGTAGCAATATAAACAAAAATGGTACCATAATCAGCTCTGTGCAAAGAATCAAGTATTTGATTCATATAACTATAAATAAATGACCATCCTTCATCAATATACTTACAGAATTTACAAAAATAATACTTGAAAGTATTTGTGTTTAGGTACATTTACTTCTTCAGTCTGTGTTTTTTATTTCAAAGACTTCTTCAGGTCCATCCCATTTTTTGTATAAATGATGGCTCCTTCCTAACTTTATGGATTAAGTCAGGATTTCCTTACAGCATTTTCATTAGGTAAATACTAAATAATTTACTATGTGCTTTACTGAAAATCAGATGTTGACCCAATGTGGAAATCACACCAGCTGGTTGAGAAATAAACACTTTAACTATTATGCTAACCCCCCAACTATCACACCTTTTTGGTTATTCTTGTACTGCTTATCTCATTGCTATCCAAACCATTCTCTACCCACCATGGCAGTGAAGTATTTATCATTCTCTGTTTCTAACACACCAGGAAATCATCGATTGTCACTTGAAATCTTTCACCCCTTTGACTGTCATTTATAGTGTCTACAACTTGCTTATTGTAACCTCTTTCACAAAATGTTTCAACAGCTGAATCTTTTTATCAAGCATGTTAGCTTACATTACCTGATCACAATTGTTTTGGTTTTACAAGTGTGGGCTGACAACTACTTGCACATAACTATTTTTTTAAATTCAGACCTCTTAACAATATTTGAGGAAAACACTTGTCTATGATCCCCTACCTGGGCACAATGACCACACCATATTGACATGTGATCAACAATTTTCTTTACAAGACCTTAAAAAAATTGAAATTAAAGTTTACTTGAATTCAGTGTAAATACAAACCATTGTATCTGAACAGAAAATATAACAGTCAAGAAATGGCAGCATTCCACAGACTGCTCAGCACTGAGAGTTGTTAAAAACACTTCCTCTAACTCTAAGCGTAGCAGTAGTCCCCAAGAGCAACGCATTACATTGCTCAGTCCTAGCATTATATTTTCCACTACCAAAATGGAAATGTGGGAACTATATTTGGATGCATGATCCACCCATCAGACTGACAAATTGGCAGCCTGATCCCCCCCTTTTCCCTTTATTACCTGCAATCCTTACTTACATACTGAATTTTAAACAGCTTCCCAAGTATCTCCCAAAAAAGTAATGACATATGAATATTGACAAGATCCACCTGAAATGGATGCCATCTTGTCCAGTCCAAACCTGATACCTATCTGCAAAGTCTCAATATTCCAGTACTGGCAAATTTAAGGGGTCTATATTATCGGATCAAAACTTTCAAACTCCGAATACCATATGGTCACACCATATGTTCGAGGTTTGAAAATGTCGAATCCTAAAAAAAAAAAAAAAAAAAAAAATCAAAAACAGGAAATCTGTCATTAAGGGTTGTATGCAGGGGGTCAATCCCCCCTGGACCCCCCATACCCCCATTACTTAAATATACCAACTCTGAGATCGCACTACATTAAAGTAAAGGGAAAAATTCCCTACGGTGATCTCTGTTCACACTTGCAAAGTTTTCAATATTTGAACATTTGGTGTCGCCCAAATGGTGTTTGAATATTGAAATCTTCGCTGTGATAATATAGACCAAAATTTAAGGAAGGTGCTGCCCTTGCCACTATAAGACTAATACACCACCAAGCAGTTTCCATTGCTGATGCCTTGACTGCTTCTCTTCAAAATGTCTGTGAATAACAGAAGACCATGCCTCTAATGTCAGTGGAAATTGTTGCTGTGCCATCAATAACTCTAATAATCCAAGATAAGAATCTTCCTTTAGTTGCATTACCCAAATCATTATCTCCCATTTGTATCACAATAGCCTTAACAGTTAAAGTTGGCCGTTTTATCTCACTTAGTCTCTTACAACAAAGTTTAAAGGTGGCATCACAGCATACTTCACTTGAGTTTTCATATAACTTTACATGTATTTGTACTGAACCCCAACAACCTTCTCCTGATGTTATAGCAGCTCAGCTGGCCACCCAAATATATAAGAATGACTTATAAGCAATATTTTCATATGCTTTGCAAGAAACAAATATAATCATCACCACATAGCTAATAAAGCAGCATTCTAAAAATATCTTATAAAATTTATAAGCTGTCAAAACCCATCTACCTCTTCTTTAAAAAATCAATAGACTTACTATACTGAACTAAATCTGATGTCCTACCTAAGCAAAAGGATTGAGATGAATATGAACACCCTGGATACTAAATGCTGTCTTCAAACCATATTAAATTGACATAGCTATACAGGAGTCCCACTGAAAAAGATGAAAAACTAATTTAGTTTGTCCGGACAATGTTACTTGTCTCCAAGAAGAAACCCATCTGACTGGACATAGGACAGCCTCATTAGTGCTCTCCAAAACCATCTGTTGCCCATTATCTGTCATAGATTTTGACATCTAAATAAAAACTGCATATTCTGTCACACACATAACAGCTCACTAACCTGGCATCCACTCTGATACAAACAAACTAACATTACCCACAAAACATAGAAGTCATTAATAGCCAATATTGCATGTATAACTTTTAATGCCATCTTCAATAACTGCCTTCCAATAGAGATTCTACCATAGCTATGTCATGGTCAAATGGGCCTCTAGGAAGGGAATGTACCAGGCCCTCTCCCCACAACCTTGGTGGCATTTATACTACTGGGGGGATTTGGCCAGGCCACTGGGGAGCTTCTGCCTTCTCTTTTTGATAGCTCAGATGGATGTAAAAGATCTCATAGCATCTTCCATTAACACAGACAGATGAGGCTTCAGTTTAACATCTCATCCAAAGGAAAACATACTCAGGATTGCAATGCCCCCACCCCCCCCTTAAAGTACACTTCAGCATTAACAACCCATCTACATAGTGGGGGAGTAGAATCTATAGCCTTCTACACCAAGGGCAAGTATGCTTCTTCTTGTGCTACTAACACTGCTTTGAAACTTTATAGCAAAAACACTGATGGTAATTTGTTAAACAAAACAGCTGCACACTGAAAACAGATTTAGCATGAGCAACAGTAAACCTCTCTTTACTTGAAATTCTTATTCTCTGAAAATTTACTTAAACTCTCATTCCTTGAAAATGCACTATAAACTTGAGTTCATTACTGCAGTTTTATTTTTTTTCCATTATGCACTGAAACAAAATGTGTAAACCAATAAATCAAAAGATAAAAAGTACCATTTTTAGCACATTCCAATCAACTCTGACCAATTTGATAGTTGGTAGAGGATTAAGGTTCTTGTCACCTGTAACCAAGTTACAGTGTTTGAGCCTGAGTAAGCTAATTTACTAACTTGCCATTCCTAACACATCCATTTTACTTACATGGGCATGGTCTTGCTATGCAGCCCACACACACACATGCGTACAAACCTGGGACAGCCTCCCATGCAGCCCAGATATGAGAGCAAAGTATTATCATGTAATGCCCTAAAAAGTTATAATTCTAAGTTCTCTGCGAGAAGCAGCCTGAAAAGTTTTATGTACATTGGAACCAAGAAGCTTAATCTAATGAGCATTGCTGTGCATATGTCCTATGTTAACATGCACAGCAGTGCATCAGACTTACTGAAAAAAATGTTGTGGCAACCCACATTGGGCCCCCAAATAAGTAGGTCCTAAGCAAACTGCCTTGGTCTGGATCCGGTTTTGCATCCTACCATCCAGTGGCACACCTCTAACACTCTCCCAGCCATTTGACAATTTCCTGATTACAAATGCTTTATGAAATCAACAGCATCTACACATTTAGCAGTCACACTTAGTACTACTAAGTGGAGACAAATTAAGCTTGTGACTCACCAATTTCTTATCTGCTCAATGACCACTTCAGATTGCACAGATAATTCCACCAAAAAAATTCTAAAAGTCAACAGCATGCTCTATCTGATTTACTAGTAGACACCGACCACGACTTCTGAGTTAACCACCATGCTATAATCTTCTAGTCTCCAAAACCTTCACTGGAATTGTAGCTGGTAATAACTCTGTTGCAGAGGCTTAATTATGAAACTTGTAATACTGAAAATGAGACAAAATATCAGTAGGCACATTCATTCTCCCTGGAATATGCTTAGCAGGTAAGGAAACAATAATCTTAAGGGAATATAAAATTAACTTCCTCAACAAGTGCTGAACCATATCAGCCTTTGTCCACTTATTCAGCAATGAATGTACCAAGACTACATTATCCAAATAGAGAATTATCCTCTTACTACACAACTCCTCATGCCAACTCAAAAAAGTAATATCTCTGCTTCTTGAGTATGACCAATCATGAGGCCATAGAGATGCAAACTATCTGCCCTTAAAGCAAGTTTCCATACTTAATCCACCCACTTCATCAGTAGAGAGTGGTAAATCATCCACAGATGTCCAATCCTATTGGCACTTGGATATAACATTAAAATTCCCTAAATTAATAGATCCTCCTTGACTCTTTTAGACATCCAAACTACACCTGTCAGCACCACAGACAGGGAATATAGATAATATCTAAGTTTGTAGGTTAGTAACAGGTTAACTGCCCTTGTGGGTTATTTTAGGCCTAGCCAATGATCCCATATAAGAATCAAACCCTGCACCTTCTATCTGTAAGGGAAATATTAGCCATTATGCCAACCTCCCAAGACTGTAGAACAGATATGTAGCCAAGCCTTGTATGGAAGTAAGGTACATAAGGAAAGCTGGTGGTAGAATCCACAAGTTCAGGAAGTTATCAAAAGAAAGATGGAGTGCAGGAAAAGGTTGGAGATAGAAAAGACAAATCTGGCTATGAAAGGATACTGGCTGGCTATTACACAGGCTAAAAAGCAGTCACATTAGCAAAGAATAAGACATCTGAGGCACTCTACTAGCTTCTAGAAAGTAACTCAGCAGATGGCACAAAATCAATCAGGTTAAAAATCAAAGACAGAAAGATAAAAAGGATACTCATCAAACAATTTTAATAAGAGATGCCAGCAACATCTTGGTCACTAGTACACGTGACATCCAAGTCAAATGGAAGGAGTACTCCCAACAGTTTCTGAATGTAGAAAGCCAGATGGGGTGAGGCTAACTGCAATGGGGAAGAGGTGCTCTCTCAGTATCAGGGTTGTAATCGGGAGGTTAAAAAAGTGAAAACAGAGGACACTGGTTACATTGTTGTATTTTTCACATAAACATTAGCCAGAACTCAGAGCTTACTCCATCCAAATGTACATTAGTCTTGCCAGGCCAGAATTACATCAGTAAAGAGAAAGGACAGTTTTATTTTTCATTCTCAAATACAAGCTGATACAATGAAGGGCAGTGATGTTCGGGAGCAAAAAAAAACTCTGATGATGATAGACTGGTTAAGTAACTATGCTTAGTTAGTCAAAGTGCAAGTCAACATCCAAATTTACATGAAAGAAAAAGTTCAGCCACTCACTAGCAATGTTGAATACAGCACAATATATTGTTGGTACATGCTACCCTATTAAGTTTCTTACTCCTGAAAGTCAGTGGTAAGGGATCTCCTTGGCTTTTGCCTCTTCCTGGATGTTCTCTCCTTCGCTTTCATCAGCATCCCAATCACATACACATACAAGCAGTGATCACGTGACATGCGGCTGACTCCAACATCCTGGTCCCCAAGTAAATTTGTGCAGTTTAAACCACATTGGCATCTCCTTTATCTACACTCAGATTCTGGGCTGATTTTAAAAACAGCTCAGCTGTGCTTTTTTTTTTTGTATTTAAATAAGGTACACCCAAACAGACAAATACAGCTGTTACAGTTTGGTTAACTTGAGTAAATATTTTAATAAAAACTCTATTAAAGTGGAGGGAGGGGGCTGCAACCCAGCAGCCCAGTATCATGAGCCACCCCAGCAAAGCATGGAGACAACTTGTCACAATTTCTTTTTATTTTATTGTCTGATCCTTCAGACTTTCAAGAAATTCTAGTAAAATAGACAAGGCTGGAAAGGTGATTTTTACATGTCTTTTTTGTTTTCTTTTCTTAAGAGACACCAGCAACAACTTGGTCACCAGTACACATGGCATCCAAGCCAAATGGAAGGAGTACTTCCAACAGTTTCTGAATGTAGAAAGCCAGATGGGGTGAGGCTAACTGCAATGGAGCAGAGGTGTTCTCACAGTATCAGGGCTGGCATCAGGAGGTTAAAAAAGTGAAAACAAAGGACACTGGTTACATTGTTGTATTTTTCACATAAATATTAGCCAGAACTCAGAGCTTACTCCATCCAAATATACATTAGTCTTGCCAAGCCAGAATTACATCAGTAAAGAGAAAGGACAGTTTTTTTTTTTCATTCACAAATACAAGCTGGTACAATGAAGGGCAGTGATGTTGGGGAGCAAAAAAAAAAATCTAATGACGATGGACTGGTTAACTAACTATGCTTAGTTAGTCAAATTGCAAGTCAACATCCAAATTTACATGAAAGAAAAAGTTTAACCATTCACTAGTAATGCCGTATACAGTACAGTATATTGTTGGTTCATGCTACCCTATTGAGTTTCTCACTCCCGAAAGTTAGTTGCAAGGGATCACCTTGGACTTTACCTCTCCCTGGATGTTCCCTCCTTCACTTTTGTCGGCATCCCAATCACATACACATACAAGCAGTGATCACGTGACAAGCTGCAGACTCCAAAATCCTGATCCGAAGTAGTCTGTTTTATTTATGTGCATCTGACGTTTTTTGCTATGTATACAGTAGCTTAGCAACTAGTGACATGTTTGAATCTCGTTGGTGAAAAAAAGATATAATTTTACTTGGTGGTTAGTATTTAAATGTTAGTTCATTGTCTGCAGTTCTGGTCTGATGAAGCATTGCAGCAAAAGTGCTAACTCTGTTTTATAATAAACTACACTTTTATTCTTCAATTACCGGTCTGTGATATTTACAAGTTGGACTGTTGCTAATACTGTTCCACTTCAGGTATTTTTTGCTATTGGCATTTTATGATTTACTGAAAGGAAAGCATTTATACTGTTTCTACACCTCTGCTGTGTTTCTGCTGGGATTTTTGGTGGTTGTTGAATATTTATTTATTTAGTTATTCACTTCTTAATGCTAGGCCCACTAGACACGTGTCTTTTCAGGAGCTGCCCAGTTAAGTGATGTACTCAGAGTCACACATTTTGCAAGGAGAAATTAAGAGAATCAAACTGTATGCTACAGGAAGAAGCTTATCAACAGATTGTAACTTTAACCCCTGAACTATTTTTTTTTATTTATTTATTTTATTTTATATTTGGTAACTGGGAAAGTCCGACTGGACACAATTCCTTTTTCAGTGGAGGCCCAGGGAGAAAAGCTCCAGTTACAGCACAGGTTAATAATTTATCATATGACAAGGATTACATATATTTACATAAGAACAAAGCATAACAGAAATTAAGCTATGATTATTCAGTGAACTGTACATCAGTAAAAATATTCAGAATGATATACTGTTATAGAGAATACATTAATTATCATCATCTGGAAGTAGGAAATGAAATGAGGAAGAAAAGAGAAGCTGAAGAAGTGAGACTAGAATAAGAGAAGTCCATAGACTGAAAATGGGGGAGAAGCCTTGACTAGGGGTGAGCCAGAATAAGATGGAGTAGGATTAGCCTGGGGTGTCACAGTGGCAAACGCAGTTAGTTTGTAGGTGTGTTTTTTAGAGATTTCTTGAACTGAGATAAGGATGTTGTGACTGTTATGTTAGAGGACAGAGAGTTCCATTTTGTAGCAATATAGTTAGAACAGAGGGAGGCCCCTGCAGAGTTACTAGACTAGAGGGAGGCCCCTTCAGAGTTATTAGAATAGAGGGAGGCCCCTGCAGAGTTATTGGACTTAGTGACCTGAAGAAGTGGTTTGTTGTTGGAATGTAGTACCGTAGAACTGGTATGAAAGTATATTAGGTTTTTTAAAGCAGGGGGTTTCTTGGGGTAACAATCTTATAGGTTAGTATGAGTTGGTTATAGAGAAGGAGATGGGGGAATTCAAGCCAGTTGAGTTGTTTAAGGGCTGAGCAGTGGTGAGTTTTGTAAGAGCTGTCGGTGGTGAATCTTACAATTTTGTTAAAGCAGGTGTCAAGTTTGAATAAGTCTGATTTTCTGAGATTGGTGAGGATGGGAGAGGCATATAGAAGTGTGGAGATCAGATAGGTTTGTGCTATTTTAGCTCTAGTACTATTTGTGAGGATGTTTTTGTTTCTATATAGTCCCCCCAGTTTGTTTGTGTACTTTATTTATAGTGAGTGAGATGTGAGTATCAAATTTCATGTTGCAGTCAGTTTCTACACCTAGGAGTTTGGTGTGAGTGACTGGAGAAATGGTTGTTTTGTTGTTAGAAAGGATAGTAAATGAGGGTGGAGGGGGTGAAGAGTGATTAGTATGGCAGAAAATGAGAAGTTTGGTTTTATTGAAGTTAAGTATTAATTGGGAGTTGGTAAGTCACGTTTCCATGGAGAGGAAAGAGGCTTGTATTTGGACTTGCAGTTCTTGGAGGGAAGGAGAAGAGCAGATTAGTGTTGTCATCCACATATTGGATGACTGAGGCTTCTAGAGTAGACGTATGGAGATTATTAGTGAAGGCAGAAAAGAATAAAATTCCAAGGATAGAGCCTTGGGGAAGTCCTAGAGAGACAGGTGATAGAGGTGAGAGTTCTTGCCTCCATTGTACTGCTTGCTGCCTACATGTTAAGTAGCTTTTGAAATAGGAAATGGTAGTTTTAATAAGATTTAGTTCAGAGAGGGATTTAATCAGCTTGTCATGGCTGACCATATCAAAAGCCTTGGAGAGGTCAAGAAAGACAGCAGAGACATAGTTGCCATTATTTCTGTGGTTATTAAGTATGTGGGTGAATGACATAAGTGCAGTTGTGCTGCTGTGGTAGGGCCTGTAGCTGTGCTGAGTGTTTGTGAGAAGGTTGTGAGTGTTGAGATAGTCTATGAGTTGTGAGTGTATATATCTTTCTAATATTTTGGACAGAGGTGAGAGCATTGCTATGGGCTGATAGTTAGTTAATTCTTTTGAGTTAGCCCCTTTGCAGAGAGGAATAATGTATGAAATTTTCCAGATTACAGGAACTAAATTTTCGGATATTGAATGGTTGATAAGAATGGGTACAGGATAAACAAGGGCATCAACAGCTATTTTCAGGAATTCTGCTGGCACTTTACCATCAGCTAAGGTGGTAGGTTTTAGTTTCTTCAGCAGTTTCTTAATACAATCAGTAGAGATAGATTGTAATGTTAAGCCTTTGGTACCATTATGGCACCTGGGTAGCTGGTTCAAGGATGGACAGTTTTGTGCATTAGCAAGAGCAAATATGGATTTGGTGAAGAATTTGTTAAAAGCTGTGGCAACATTAAGGAAGTTATCAGTTATGGTAGGAGTGGGAGTTCCCGATTTTCTAGGAAGGAGAATGTTATTAATAGCTGTCCAGAATTTTGGGGGGTTATTTTTGTATTTGGTTTGTATATTATGATAGTAATTAATTTTGTCTAATTTAACACTTTTTTTGATTTATTGTGGCGTTCAAGATATACCTGCTTGTCTGTATGGGAACTGGTTTTGTGCCAGTGGGGGCAGGCCTTATCTTTGGATTTCAGAAGAGACCTAGTGTCTTTACTCATCCAGGGAACATGGTTGGATTTTACCCTGATAGTTCTGCAAGGGGCATGGGAGTTTAGGATGTCCAGCTTCATTAAGGTTAAGGTTTTTAAGGGGAGACTAGTTACACATTTTTAGTGCATTAATAAATTTGGCTTGGTTGAAGTTTTTCTTGTTTCTTATTATCTGATAAATAGTGGCCTTTTCTTGATATTGTTTTACAAAAGTTGGGAGGTGGTCACTTAGGCTGTCAGGGAGGCTGACCGGTTTGTCAGAATCCAGTAAAGTACTGACAGTCTACACTGCCATAAATTCATAAATGCATTCTACAGTAAAGTTTTTTAGCATATGATGAGGTCACTTTCAGAAATTTAGTGCAAAGGGATAATTCATCAGTTAAGGACAGAGTAATGAGTTTGGGCCCATTTCATTCATTGCTTCTATTACACATAAAATGGTGTCTCTATGAAGTGAAAACAATGTTGCAAACATTGAAAGGATTAGAAACATTCCATTTGGGATGGTTACTACATATTAATGTTTGGGTGAGTACATAGTGCAGGGACACATTAATTCATCTCACTCACCTATAAAACTCAGGCTGACTTGGATTAACTGCAAAAAACTATTTTTATGGAAGGTGAAAGGCAACATAGAAGTTGCAAAGTATATCTTCTTACATTTTGCCAAACAGCACTGCTTGAGATATATACTCTCAAATCAATAAATAAATCAAAGTGAATAAGCATAAGAGAAACTAGAGATAAAACTGGCAGTGAATATGCAAACAAGGCTTCCCCATAAAATATATTGCAGGATTTTTATTGTGTTTGTTTGTTACCCAAGTAAAATTATTAGGGTGTGAGGTACAGGTATCTCTTTGGAGGGGTCATCTACAAGTTCCTTGACCTACATCCCCTGTGGGTAGTTTATAACAGCAGGCTAAGCATGCTTTTGTTATATAAAACTGCTTAATTAAGTGTTAGGTTCTACTTTGGCATCCTCCCCATCAATTCTTTTAGACAGAATTATTTACTCATGAATTGTTATGACAACATGTGTTCATCAACCTGCATAGCAGCAGGTGGTGTTTTAACCAAGTTTCAGCAGGTGTGCAGAGGCACACATATATCTGAGGGCAATTAATGCAGCCACATTGGCAGTTTGTTTGTTAGGCCAATGGAGCAAGTTAGACTGGGAGCCAGCAGAAAAACCTTTGGTCATTGAAAGATGATGCTCTCAATCCTAGGCTCTGACTACCATCTCTCGGTGTCCTTGAGCCATGTTTAGGAGAGGAGAAAGAAAGGACTACTGGCTGATGGGAGCTTCAGTAACATGGGGGGGTAGATGAAAAACAGCCTTGGAAACTCAGAATATTGGATTAATCATATGTAGCAGCTATCAGCACAGCTACGCCTGTGTTCTCATGAGGTCTGTTAAGCAGTGGTGTACTCAAAGAAGCATTTCCAAGACTAATAGCTGAGAAAGAGTCACTCAGGATCAACATGGTAAAAGATACTTCATGCCAGTGGCGGCTGGTGACTTCAAATCAAAGGGGGGCTGCAGGGGACAGTTGAATGGGTGGGGCCAATGGGAGGGGGTGTGACCAACTAGAAAGGGGTGGGGCTATGCTCAAAACCACAAAAACTGGGACTTTAAATACACTGCCCTGGGTGCTAAACCGACATTATGAGAGTCCAATCAAGACTAAATGAAGTGTAGAAGAAAGAAAAAAAACACATTTCAATGCATTGGCTACATTACAGCTTCCTTAATATCTAGATGGAAACAAAAAGGTTGTGAGGCATGAAAAAATAAATTACTTTTAAAATACATTACTGGAATGCCAGTCAAAATCAAATATAAAAAACAAGCAGATCTCAACCCAAACCACTTCTCCTTGCACTGCATTTCTAATTATAATTTATATTCAGCTTTATAAAAGTACCAAGTAACATGCTGAAAGTAGCAATCTCTGTGATACCCCCACTTGTAAAAAAGTTTCTTATCCAAAAAAGACCTGCTACCTGACAACTATCTACTTATTTCATGGGGTAAATGTGATCAAAGTAAAAAATGAACAAACAAGAATCAAACTCTAGATAAATTGCTTAAAGGATTATTGCACAGGTTATAGACCACACATGATAGATTGGCATTCTGTTTAGTTTATGGGTAAAGCCTGCAAATATGACTGCAATTCTCCAACAAATGTCATGAGCTTCTGAAAATACTGTAATCCTATCCTTTATTACAAATGCTGTCATATGCATTTCAATACCTAAGGCTTATATGTTATCTAGTTATGCAAATATTCTCTGCATGGCACTAAGAAAAAGGCTTTCAATGTTGGCAATTCTTTAACAGTATGCTTATTAATGCTTTCTTGCATCTTACAATCTCAGACAAGCTTACCTTATGGTCATTAAAGCATTGCTACTTAAACACAGAGCAGCAGACACTGCAACAACAACATGCATTTTCTGAATAATAAGAAACATAAATCAACAGTATAAAAATATGACAGAAAACCAGAACATTCTGCAAAATCAAGCACAGCTAAAAAGCCATTGGATGTTTGGCAGATTGTGTTATTAGGACCAACTATTTTAATGATACAATGACTTCAGTCAAATAGAAATTGATTCTGGGCATGACACAATTTCTATGATTTTTAAGATGTACAGTATTATAGTCATTAAAATAAGTAGGAAATCCGATCTCCCCACCAACCCCAAGAGGAAAACTAAATTCCACAATTATTTATAGATTATTTGTAATTTACTGCTTTGTCTCATCTAACTAACTTAAGTTTCAACTATTGAATTAGCGTTCACATAAGCAACCAAGCAGAGTCTTGCAAAATGCTATTATATCACAGGAAATATTTGTTTAGCACTTGAAATGAACAACTTGTGCACCCAGCTAATCTGCTGAGATACTTGAGAAGCCTTTGAAGAGAATCGCTCAATAACCAAGTTTGATTTTTCGGATTTTTGATGTCCTAGTGGCAATAAGTACATTTTACATAGTTACTCAACATTCAACAAGCACATATATGGGATGTGGAGGGAAAGACTGGAATAGAAAGCACATAAACACACACAATCAAGTGTGGGTGGGACTTCACGGAGTGGTCTGTTTGCAGTTTGGTGAGAACTTCTTAGGGCCTTTGTGTAGCTTAGCTGTCTGTTGCATCAAGATGCTGTAGGTTCTTTCCAGGGCATTTAGTAAGAAAATACTCCCGCAAGTGTACTTAAACCCAAAGTCTGGGTTAATGCTACACTGCAGGAAGCAGCTTGGGATAAATGCCAGTCTTTTGCTGCTGGTGAAAGAATGAGTAAAGGATCATAGATTCCTAGCTGTAAGCAGCTGTGTTGAGACCAGCATTATCTCCACTACCAGACTGATAGCACCTCCAGCTCTCTTAAGGCATTACTCCCTTTTAGCCAATATCATTAAGCATATAGAACCATTGATTTGCACTTTCCAAATATATCTTTAGCCAGCTTGCTTGAAATAGGCATCCTGAGACAATGTAGCCATTATCTCATGTTTAATAGTCACCTACTGATTAAAGAAACTAACTTAACTGTGTGAGAGATGCAGTTTTTAAAGCTAACAGAGGTAAGCCTCTCACATGAAGATGCTACAAATAACAAGCAGTTTGGCAGTACAACACCAAACTAAATCTAACACATACAGATCAGACCACACATAGATTTACATACTATGAGGTCCATAACCTACCTAAACCACAAAGGTCTCCCAAATGCTACTTAAGAAACAAATACCCTCAGCAACCTCACAAACATACAACACAGGCATCCACCTTATAACATATCTAAGAGTTAGTGTCTCATTTCAAAAGCCCATAAGACAAGCTTCTACAAAGGAGGGACAACATGTACATGTTCTCCCATCTTTGGGTTATTTGTACTAAAACTATAAGGGCTACAAACTTCATAGGAATGCATGGCTAGGTTTCTAACTATCCTTATGGATCAACATCTTAGTAAATGGTTCTTAACATATGAACCTAATAGCAATACAGTTGACCACAAACCACTGGCTATGCCATCAACTGGACTCCCATACAAAAACATCACATGCCATCTCTAATCACTCCTACTGCACTGTAGCTTCAAAAAACAAAAACTACCTGCATTTACAGCTTTTCCCCATCTGAACAAAGCATGAACAAAAACAAAAACATGTATTGACTTGGGAGGGGGTCTACCCACCACACCACTTTACTTATAAGTTATACACACTAACTCCATTTCCATGCAACTGTGATTAAATGGCAGACTCTGGGGATTGGACTACAACAAAAATCAACTACATTTACATTCAAAAGCATGTCATAGCTAAAACAAAATTTGTCAGCAATTTAATCATAGGAAAAATATATAAATCTAGTAAGATTAGATCAGGAGTCTTTTGCCCTCGCTCAAAAACTCTGCTCATATACTCTGATTCCCATAATGCACATTTATTGTCTAGATTTGCACGACAAATAATAACAATATTACAGCAATTCAAAATATTTGCTGTATAAGTAAATAATTATCGCGCATGTTACAATATAAAAATCAAAGCTGCTGGGGTGAAAAGTAATGTTAACAGTATACTTACTTTAATTCTTGAACCTTCACTCTGTTCTTTTCTTCTTTTTTCTTCTTTCTTCTGTTCTTCTGTTCTTCTTTCTTCTGTTCTTCCTTCATTTTCTCTCTAGCACACCCAAAATCCCATCCGGTTCAATCCAATGGCAAAGCAAAAAAAAAATTTTTAATAAAGGTAAAATACCGTCAATCCAGAAACTAGCCGACAACTGACTAACTGATTCTCGCTCTTTTCCCAGCACATAAAGCCCAGGAAGAGAGCGACAACCAATCAGCAGCATTTGCCCAGCAAGCACGTCATGACGTGCCTGCGGACGTCGCAGTCCGAGCCCCTTCCATGTCTATGCAGTTTGTGTCTCAACCGCATAGACTTCTGGGGAGTTCTGGGCATCACAATGATGCCTTCTTTGCTTCCCCGGGCTGCAATCAAAACATTGCAGCAAGAATTAAAAAAAAAAAAAAATGCTGTTGCGCTAGAAGCGCGCAATGCGCATGCACGTAATTTCGAGTCACGGACTCGAAATTTAAAGTTTTAAAGAAGAGATTTTAATTTTTTTTTTTTTTTACATTAAAAATAAAATAAACTAAGTACTCAGCTGTCTAGCTGAGGGGGGCTGCAGTCCAGCAGACCGATGCCACGAGCCGCCCCTGCTTCATGCTTTAGAAATGAGGCTCAACAGAACACAAAGAATAAATATACAGCATGTCTTCTACCTGATGTGATTGCTGTGACTGCATGGAGACACTGTTGCAGTCATCTAGTTCTCTCTCATAAGTGTTGTCCAGTTATTCTAGTGAGCTTGCTTTGTACTTCTCTTACAAGAACCACACTTGATGAATATCCATTCAGTATAACCAAATTCAGTACAGTACAATAGCTAAAAATCTCCAAGATAGTTAACAATTATAAAAAACTTCATTTTGCTGCCTCTTTTGAAGACAATAAACTTTTCAGAGAAGCTGAGAGAGCTCAGGTACTCAAGGGGAAACTGTTTCAGAAGATGCCAGAAAGCAAGGAAGCATAATAGAAATTTAAGTCACTGTTTTAACCACCATAAGCCTCACTTTCAAATTGTAAATATTGTATCATGTTTAGATTGTTAAATCTGTAAAAACGTGGCCATCTGAGGGGGATTTGACAATGACTTCCAGTTTAAAGAGGATACCACATAACAGTTATAAACAAAATATGTAAATGAAGATGTCACTGTGAAAAGACAGAAAGAAAAAGGTGTTGATAGGATGCTGTGTGCATGTAGACGGAAGGGCAGTACTTTCAGAAAAAAAGAAAGTATTTATTTTTATCTATAGATTGCTGGGCAAACTGTACTTAGAACACTTATACACATTCAGAAACCACATCCCCACTAATTTATTAATTCATACCCACAGACAATGGTGCTCAGAAGAGAGTAACAAAAATGCTGCACAGTCCACATCACAATAATAAGCAGTAATGAATTTTAATGAAAGCTGAACAAAATGTTTAATCTGTTTTTAAGAAGAAAGAAAGCATTACTTCATAAATAGTGATCTGCCACCTCTCTTTGGGGTCATTAAATCTCAAAGTAAAACACAGTTACTAGAAATGTTAAAAGTTTTGGTTGGTGTAACAACATCTATTAGTTAGTTTTAGACCAAGGACTTCTCAAATTATGAGTCTTGGCAGACATATGATAAAAAAACTTACAGAGATTTATTTTCTATTTTATTCTATTCTATTCTATTTTATTCTATTCTATTCTATTCTTAAGCAATAACCAATGAGTGGGTGTGGGTATATTGTGGATTTACCCACGGTTGGTGAGGTTTGATCATGAGGGTAAACTCCAAGTGATTAAACATAGCCAACCATGGGTAAATACTCATATACTGACACCCACAGAGTCAGTTATTGCTATTATACAATGACATTAATGAAAAAGGAAATTGCTTATTTTTCTTAAATAATGTATTTGCATGATGGCACCATACTGTTTCTCCACATTGTTTCCTCATTCTTCCAGGATTGTCGATGTACTGCACATGTGTATGGGACTTATGTTCCAACACGTGTACAGTACATCAGTGTTGTTGAAAACAAGAGACACAGGAAGGAGGATCTCAATTGTTTAATTATAAAAACTGGACAGTTTAGATTTAGAAGAGAGACAAGGCAAAAATATAAGGAAAATCAGGTATGTTTCTTTAGTTTTGCAGAACATGACTGATTTTCCTTGTATTTCTCTGCCCTCCGTACTTACCTGTCAACTACTTAGCTCAAGAAACATGGACAAATCCTTAAACAATGGAGGACAAAGGCTCCAAAATAGGAACTGACTGTAAATGTTGCTCTTATAAACTTAGAAAGATGTTAGATTACAAGATTTGTGCTATCATGTATTATCTGAAGAATTTGAAGTCTGAAACTGAAATGCATGCCACTATCTAGTGAATTAACTCCTCTGTAATTTGTCTGAGAACCACAAACTTTATGAGGAACTTACCAAAAATGTGAGGCAAAAATCCAGACATTCTATGAAAATCGGGAGAGTTGAGATGTATGCCTCTGTAGCATATTCTAATACAAGAAAGTCCAGTTTCACATCAGTAACCAGACATTTTTGTATTGGTGTATGCTCAATTTACAACGGACATGCTAGCTGGGCTATCCAATCAGTATTTATGTTTTTGAATAGTAATGAGCTATCACTGTATAATGTTCTATTCTATTACACCATACTGTGCTGTACTCTACTGTGTTCTACTATGTCCTGTTCATTTCTGTTCAATTTCAGGAAATTATTAGTGTATAATCACTTTTTTTTTATTCAGGGCTGTGTGAGAAACAGAACTTCTCTTAGCATATAGAGGGTGTAAGGTCACTCCCAGAAAGGACACTAGTCCATCACAGTATACAAACATTCTCACCAAGGGCGCCCGCAGGCAGGTGCAAGGGGGTGCACTTGCACCCCCCTGGATTCGGCTGGCCCGGAGACTTCATTTTCTTTGAATTTAAAAAAAAAATGTTTTTTTTTTCTTTGCGTCAAGTCGCATAGATGGAACAGGTGTTTGCGACATGATTTCGTCTTCTCCATCTGTGCGACTGTTGGCTTACATCTTTAGCTTCTGCCTCCACCCCGCATGCAGAATTTCAAATCCAAAATATGTTGGGACGAGTGTACAAGTGAGAGGTAAGTGTGTGCTTGTGTGTTTTTAAGTGTTTGAGAGGTGTGTGCAAGTAAGAAATAGGTAGTTAATGCCAGGGATGTGTGGACAGGGTTGCCAGCTTTCCAAATGTCCAAAGTGGAACATTTTTGGTACAGACGTCAGATTTTTCAGGCCGAAACATACCCATGGCCAGTACGAAGGATAAAACTTCACTTTTTTTCTAAATAAAAGCTTATTTTTGTAGCATTTTATGTTGCTTATTCTGTTTCTTATAATATCTAGGTGTTTCAGATCATACAGAATAACTGTTTTATACAACTTTTACATAAAATATAGGAAATAATTTTGCTCTAAAATCTCAGGACATTTGCCATTTTTACAAATTCTTTGCAGGACACAACTGTCCAAAGAAGGACTGTCCCTCGCAAAGTGGGGCAGGTGGTAACCCTAAACATACCAGGATATCAATGGCTGTAATAAATGTTTCATGAACCTTACAGCCTTTATTTTTTTTTCTTTTTGTGAGAAATTAATTTGTTTATGAATTTCATGAGTATTTCATCAGCACACTGTGTTTTCTGAATGTTAATGAAGCTCTCATAACAATATTAATATCATGTAATCTGTTAAAAGTATCAGCACTTTTAAAAGATTTTTTTAAAACTGTTTTGTTAGGAGGAACATGCTTCCTGCAATTTGTGACCACTCAAATGTTCATTCTGACATTTAAAAACTTGTAAGCTGTCTTTGTGACCATTTTACATACTTTAGTCTCTAGCCCCTTAAATACCACTGGACTTACATTTTTTTCCATTAACCTTAGTCATTGTGTTGCCTGTGTCCATCTCTAAATAATTTTATAACTGCATAGTATACATGTTTTTCATTTACCAAGTGTATCACATGCATTTCCAGCTGGACTATCTAGTTGCTTCAGATGCCCTTCCAAGGACACTGTCTACAACATCAACTTATATTTTCCCAACTTGTATCCATAGTCAGCAACATTTGATGTAAGGCTTCGATTTACACCCACAATAGGCCATCTTTGTGAAATGGTTATGGCATCCACAAAGGATACATATAAAGTTACTGGATCTGCACCATTGCTTTCTCATGCCTGTTGCCACACTGATTATAGTGGGTAGGGTCTATGGCTGTCCATTTATTATGAGATGTTGTCTTGGATAACCATATGGTAAGTGTATGATAATTTTTCTCTTTGATTAATTCTGAACTTTATTTTACCCTTGTTTTCATGCTCAACTTTTATTTCAAACCGACCCAGACAGTTTCCCAGTCATGTTTTTAAGCTGAATACATGAAAGTTCACTTGCTCTACACATGACTAGGGCTTTATCCAGATTCAGGTCTACCTCTCTCAGTAGTCTTCCCCTGACTTGATCATTACTGCTATCCCATACATCTGTCTGTCCCATGTGGATGTAAAAATTAGATAGGGGTTTTTGTATGCATTAGGAGTTTGGAAGTGTTCTTCCAAATATACGCATGTGGGTTTGTGATTTCTATGTAACAGGCAGTGGAATGCTACAAGAAGAGACAGAGGACACAGGTTCGCTACACTGATAGAAATTACATGGTGCAGCTCTGCATGGACATATGGGGCAACTATATGAATACAATATTACTGAGGTTAAGGAATTACCAGGATTTCATGTCCGGGTGTGGCTTACAGAACCTGTATAATAGGGAGAAGACATTTATGTTACATTTGCAGCATATATAACATATGTGAGTATGTAAGAACAAAATAAGACACACCTGAAATTTCCTAGTGATAATCTACTGATAGAAGTGGGAGCTGAAATGCAACTGTTGCAGGGAAACAAAGACAACCAGACAATATTACTAAGCACATACTCACTAGTAGGTAATATATACACATACTGGTTTAACTAGGCTGATGTGGAGGTAGCAGTTGTCCTATGCAGTAGTCGAAGGACATAGTATTAATGGAGGGCACCAATAGGAGTTTCAAGACTGACATGTATAAAACAGAAGAAATTTCATACCAGTTACATCCTCCCTGTGTGGTTAGTTCCTCATTGGTTGTAATGCAGATCCTGAAGTAGGAAAACAAACAAAGCACAAATGTGGGTATGCAACACATCCTTTAGAAAAATGCATACTAACACAAATCCTGTTAGTCTAGCAATTTTCTAAGTTCATGAGAGAAATATTTGTAATCTGTCCCTATTTATGTTAAGCTTTGGCCATATTTCTTGCACTAAGAGGTTGTGGTGAATGTGTCAGTGTGTAATGTCCTAGTTAGAATTATCAGGTGGAATTTATCTTCAAGTGCATTTTTAAGGAATTGTGAGCTTCAAGGGAAGAGCAATTTACTGCTGCTCATGATAAGTCTGCTTAAAATGTGCAGCTGTTTAGTTCAGCAAATGGTATCACTATTGTCATATAGAATTTTAAAGCAGTGTTAGTAGCACAGCAGGTAGCATACTTGTATCTTGATGTAGGAGGCTATAGGCTCTACTTCCACAGCATGTAGATTTGTATTTTAAGGAGATGGGGTGCTGCAGTCCTGAGTATGTCCTCCTTTGGAGGAAATACCTAGCAACTATGAACCTGTTTTTCAGCTTGCCACCCATTCCCTATTGCAATATACTAGCTTACCACTTTTGTTTAATGTAGCATGGGCAATTTATTCTTTAGGGGCAGTAGGCACTGAATTGTAGATATATGATTGCATAAGATATTTACATAAGCATAATGGTTTAGACATACAATTAAAAGTATAGTATGTAGTAACATATGATTGTTCATACAGTATGTTTAGTAGAGATAATGTTGAAGATGTACTAAAAATAAGACAAGAAAGAAAAAACTAAAAAACACTAGCCAGATTGTCAAAGCAGAATATAGACAAGTTCATGTGAGATTCATTGACATTTTAAGGGAAACTGTGAAGACTGTGCATAAAACACATATTTCTATCCAGAATTCATACCTCAGTCTCAACCTCTTAGAGCAAAAAATCTGGACAAAGATTAAAATGATGGGGGAACAAGTAGGGAAAGATTTTAAATATTGCTCTTACGAACTTAGAAAGTTGATAGAATAATAGGTTTTGCATTAGCATGAAATTGCTGAAGGATGTGGAGTCTTCAACTCAAATGTTTATCATTATTTAATGACTTCAGTCCTCAGCTATTTGCCATAAAAGTACAGATTTTAGGTAGAACGCACAAAAAATATGAGGCAAAAATCTGGACATTCTGCGAAAATCTGTTCAGTTGAGAGGTATAATGGTGCTTACTGCAGTATTAAGTCTTCTTTGCATAAACATGTACAAAAGCAAAAATCAACTAGTTTTATGTATTTATTTTTTGTTGTTGTCCAGGTTAGCATGATGCACGTCAATCATTAGTGCAGCTGAAACACATCAGAAAATGTTTTTTTTTATATCCCATACCTGACACTTTTTTTTGTTTGTTTTTGTTCAGTAACACCATTGATAGAAGATCTGCAAGATATTGACTACAAAGGTAGTAGTAGCCCATTGGATTCTTTAGGCTGTCTTATAACTTCAAAGCCAATGCATCAGACAAGAAGCGATTGTTCAGATATAGTAGCAATATGATATAGTTCATTACTGACGGCAATTCGTTTTCAGAATTCTTCACATTGTAGGTTTTGCATCATTTTAAGATGCAGATAAAATAAGCTGACCTGAGCAGTGTTAATGGTGGAAAAGCGAGACGTCAGTGAAGAAACTAATGAGTCAAGATAGGAAATATAAATACTTGTTCTGTAATAACTCTCAAAATGCACGCCTACTGTGTTTGCTCGGTGTGTCGACTGCAAATCTTTGGCAACACTAACTGAATACTAAATTTATCTGCTAGTGATCTTGCCTTACTGAGAATGTCATTCCTAAAGTGTTCTTCAGCATGGTTGCGGTGCTCCTTGAATATTTCAATGAGTCTGTTGATGTGTTGTTGAGTCTCTACTATATCAAGTTGAACAGACTGAAACATCTGGGCAACAGGCTCAAGAACTGATGAGTAATTTGCAATAATGAAGAGAAAAATAAAAAAACGTGCACGAAGAGCAAGCGCTGAGTAACATATGTACATTTTGTCTGGTTTCACCAGCAGTGCTCTTCTGAAGATCAGCCAGGCAGTCAAATATTTTCTCAAAGTTCTAACTAAACACACAAATGGATTTATATTTCTCGGTCCATCGTGTCTCACACAGAAGAGGTATATTTGGTGCCAATGCTCGTCGTTTTGGACTGTCATGGAAAAAATAATCTTGATAACATCAGCAGCACTATGCATTTCAGATCACTGACTACAAGGTTTAGTCTGTCAGATATGCAGTGGATAAAGGCTGTTTTTGGATACTTTTCACAAATCTTTGCCTGACCACCATTCTGGATGCTTGCCATTATGGAGCAGCCATCATAGCCTGTCTGAGTAATTTTTCCAGGTCTAGACTGCACTTTATGCATTCACTGACAATGACATTTGATACAGACTGTGCATCTCTCACAACAATGGGAACAAAATCTGCAAACTCTTCTCGAATACAATCATCATCAACAAACCAAATGCCCAATGACAACTGCTCAATGTCTGAGATATCTGCAGTTTCATCTGCCAGTACACTAAATCCAACTGCCCTGTTTGCTGCACAAACAATCTCCTTTTGAAGTATGTGTTCGTATTCTGCCAACAGCTCATTTTACACCCTATGGGATGTGTACCAAGCATTTCCTGCAGCTGTTTCACTGTGCTTTTTCAGTATTGTTTCATCAGCTTCAATACGAAAATCTAACAAGTAACACAAATTTCCACCAGAGCCTTCTTTTCCACAGAGAAGAATGTCATGGGTTGCACAGTAAGTAATGGTAGATACAATTGGTTCCAATTTATTTTGGTTCTCTGCAATTTGTTTTGCTACTGCTGCATCTGGCTGTGGAATAACAGCTGTTTCTGGCTTCTGTTGTGTTCGTGTATGAGAAAAATTTAAAGCATCTTTAGTAGAACCTTTGTGCCATGATGATTGCATGTGATTTCTTGCAAGACTCATTGAAGGCATTATATTTTGTGCACACACTAGTGATGAAGCTGCCTTGCAACCCACGGTGAAGTAACTGAGGAAATAATGCACAAGTTAAGCAGAGTGGGCCTTTCAAGAGAGGAGAAAATGCAAGTCACGGTGAGTACTGAGACAACCAACTATATCTGAATATAGCTGGTTAATAAATAATGACATGCATTTCATTTTCAGACTTCATATCATTCAGAAAATTTAATTTTAACATAAATCCTTTTATTCTAGCAACTTTCTAATGTGTCCCTAGTTTTGGGCCTTTATCCCCAACGTTATAACAGGCTTTGTCCAGATTTCTTGTGTTAACAGATTGAGAGGTATGGTGTGTATGTGTGTCTGTATGTATGTATGTATGGCTAAGAAGGAGGAAGCATACCCCTCAGCTGTTCAGGTTTTTGGAGAATGTCCAGATTTTGCCCCATATTCCTCCTAAAAAGTATTGAAGTTGCTAAGTAATGACAGACATTTGAGTTTTAGATGTAATATCCTTTAGAAAAATGCATACTAACATAAATCCCGTTATTCTAGCAATGTTCTATGTTCATGAGAACAATATTTATAATCTGCTCCTATTTACTTTAGGCTTTGTCCAGATTTCTTGCACTTAGAGGTTGAGGCGTGTGTTAGAGAGAGTGAAATGCCCTAGAGTTACCAGGTGGAATTTATTTTCAAGTGCATTTTCAAGGAATTGCTAGTTTCAAGGGAAGAGAGTTTTACTGCTGCTCATGCTAAGCTTGCTTAAAATGTGCAATTGTTTTGTTTAGCAAATAGTATCACTATTGTGGTATAGAATTTTTAAAGCAGCACAGCAGGTAGCATACTTGCATCTTGATACAGAGGGCTATAGGTTCTACTCCCACAACATGTAGATTTGCATTTTAAGGGGGTGTATGTCCTCCTTTGGATGAGATGCCTAATAACTATGTACTTGTTTTTCAGCTTGCCACCCATTCCCTATTGCAATATACCAGCTTACCATTTTTTTTAATATAACGTAAGCAATTTATTTTTCAAGGGCAGCAGGCAGTGAATTTGTAGATGAAACACTGAAATATAAAGTTGTTTTCTAGCAACAACCTCTTCACTGGTTTTAGATCTCTTTAATGTGGAATTATTCAGATGAGTTTTACTTCTGCAAAGATTCTGCATATTGATTGATATTGGTGGATTGTATGACAGAAGTTTGAGTAGAGTGGCCCTTTATGGTTGAAATGTTCTGAATTGGGCAGGTTGTCATTATTGGTTCATATGATTTGTTTCATTGCTTAAAGGAAAAATGTTCAGAACTATAAATTTAAGACACACTCTAACAAGTGGTGCTGTATTATACAAGGAATATAATTCAATTATTATATAGTATAATTAATACAGTCAGGAAGGTGAATCAAATAACTTTTGCATGGTTCTAAAAATGTGTGCAAGGAGCCTATAATTTGAAAATAGCATAAAGGTAAACTTACCCTGCCACTGGCCAGATGCATTTTCTTCGAATGCGGGTTTCAATGTTGTTTCGGTGAATGTGGGTTTCAGAGGTAGAGAAGTTTTAATGCTAAGTCTCTTTTCATTGTAAGACTATTGCTTTGTTTAGGTTTAGTAAATGTCTATCTGTGTTTGTGCTATAAAACTTGAAATAAAAGTTGTAAATGAAATCCAAATATCCGTAATCATTGTAGAAGTAAAGCATAAAACAGTATACATACTGAGAGATTTGAACAATGTCTATGACAAATGGGGAAAAATAGCCAAGTACTGGGACAACGGAGGGGGTGGGGCTGCATGGGCAGGGCTTGAGTTTGCACCCCCCTGCAAAAAATCCTGCGGGTTCCCTTGATTCTCACCCACAAAAATCCACTTCACCCCCCCCACACACACACACACGCATAGCATGCAAATCTACTACCGATTTTGAAAGTTAGCAGTTCACTCACCTGCATGTTTTTGAAATGTGGGAGGAAACAAGAACTGAAAGAAAGCTGTTTATAGCCCTCAATAATACATCCTCTTTTCCCTTTCCTGACCAGATAAAAATAAAGCAAAAGTGCAAAAAAAAAAATGAGTATTGAGAAAGGATATATTACATAATTACATTATACCTCATTATGAAACTGTAGCAAGGAACCTTCCTAAACAGTAGCAAGTAGCTTCATGGTACAGTTCAAAATAAACACTGAATGACTGAATGTAATTTAAGGAGCTGTGATCATGAATGCATCTGCTTAAATTCTGTACCAATACTGCAGTTACTCCATCCTGCATCAGACTGGGAACTGATCAGCACCTAGAATAAAGCACCAATTGGATGCTAGTAGCAGCTTGCAAACAGCACAGCAGCTCCTCTCACCTGCCTTCCTTTGCTGTGATCAGTAAGGAAAACTCCAGAAGGATGTAACACTTAACAGAGAAGGCAGCACAGCCAGGAGCCAAACCAAACCATTGCGTGCCATGAGGCAGCAGTGCTAACCACTGAGCTATTATTTATTGTATTGAGTGGTATAGTGCATATTATTATATCTATATCTAATATATATATATATATATATATATATATATATATATATATATATATATATATATATATATATATATATGTGTGTGTGTGTGTGTGTGTGTGTGTGTGTGTGTGTGTGTGTGTGTGTGTGTGTGTGTGTGTGTGTGTGTGTGTGCATGCGTATTTTACAACATTCTGTTCAAACACAACAGAATTAATGTTTTCTATGAGAACACTTTTCTGAAAAAACAAGAAATAGAATTATTATGGAAATGGGGGGTGGTTTTCCTCCCTTACATTCAGGACGGTAAATACACGTGACAGCCTTGTTGAAATTGATGCATATACAGATTCAAAAAGAAATTGTGGACTTCAACATATGGCATGCATATGCAAAGGTTAAATAATGCAGCTAGCAGTAAAGTAACAGCATTACCTTATAAAGAGCAATTACTTCTCACTTTAGCAATTTATATGCAATCACTGATGATGATGATTCTCTGAAAACACAAGGAATGTGTTGATTCAGACATTGTGTCTATCATTGCTTTTGAAGACAAGGAAGAAAAGTTTGTTACTGGGACTGTGGAGGAGGAAACTTTCATGTCTAAGAGATTGATCATGTGCTTTATGTAGATTTGAAAATTCAGTTAGAGAAAAACCCATCACCAGTTCTTAAAACCCATGCATTGAATATATGGGTGGGTTTGGGTTTCTGTACTATGACTATGATGGTACATCTTTGAGAAATTATGGAAGGGTTCTCCCAGTACTGACATATTCTTTTTAATGTATTGTTTACTCCATTAATCAAACTCAGAACAACTGTAATGTTATTGACCATGTGTTAGCTTCTCTTTTATGCATATTTTTTGATATGTGGCTTCAATATGACCAGAAAATGGTGGTAGAAATGAATCAATAGCATTTGTCTGTCCACTTCATTGCTAATACAAGAAACAAAACAGAAAGAAAAATGTAAGGTATAGCAATGCTTTTAAATGTGTTTCTAATAAAACATTCAGAAATGTTTGTTGCAGAATTATTGCATTATTGCTTATACTGCTGCTTTTCTGTCTAGGTAAACCTGTAGTCTGCACTTCCCCAGACCCTTTAGTCATCTATTTTCTTCTGTTCTATTTATTTGTAAACCATCTTCAGGAGGTTCAGATGACCAAACCACACTGCATTCAATTACAGCTCCTCAAAACAAAATTCTACTACACAGATGATAGCTTTTCCATACTTGGCCCTAGACTATAAAAGTCTACCCCTTTCCAAATCAAAGACACTTAAATATAGTATAGTCTATACTTAATTATGATAAATGAGTCTGTAAAATCAAAGAATGGTTTACTATATGATCTTTCATTATTCAAATGAAAGTGTATATTGGTACAAAATCATAACAAGGATGGTGTTCTACAAATCCTTTAGGACTCCTATTTCAAAACCAGGGTCTTACTTATTTCATAACTCATGTAAGTTGCTGTTTGCCTCATACCCAAACTCAAATATGAGTTCAGGCAAGCAGATGATGCAGTTTATCTGAACATATTTTACGAGTTCAAGTGAAATATTTTTTGCAATGATCAGGAAGTGGGATTTACTAACTAGGAAGGGGGCTTTCAGGATTAAGGAGGGAGGAGTTTTAGAGTTAGAGAATAAGAGGGATCTTAGTTTTAGGGAACATGGATGGGATTTTACATTTAAGGAGTGGGACAGACGTTTGGGGGTTAGATAGTGAGAAGGAAGTCATAGGGATCGTGAGATGAAATGGGGCTTCGGGTTTAGGGGGCAGAAAGAGTCTGAGGGTAAGGGAGCATAAATGAAGTCTTAGGATTAGGCAGCATCAGGGGGCATTTTAGGTTTAGAAAGAGAGAGGAAGAGAGTTCTAGAGTTAGGGGGTGAGGCTAGTGTTTTAAGGGTTAAAGTTAGGGTTCTGGTAGAGCAATATAGTTTTAAAGGATAGGGTGTTAAGAGGGCTAAGTACAGGAGATTGAATTAGTGGGAATTTCAGCAGTTGCCTTTTTGAGCAAGTGGCAATGAGCAAGTGTGTTGTGGGCAAACAGTATGTCAGCACTTGTAGTACACTTTAACAAGGAACAACAGAAATAACATATAATGGGTGGTGACATGCACAGATGTCAACAAATTCATATTCCTAAAATAAATACATAAATAACCAAATACATAACTAAATAAGTAAATAAATAAAATTCCTGCCAAAATGAAATAGGAGGAAGCAATTTTCTATTCTAATTCATATACGGACTTCCTTAATAGCATATCCTTCAAAAGGAAATCACACTCATTCAAACAGTCGCCAATAAAATTTACAGGTTCATCACAAACTCACCAAAAGAAGAACACCATTGCAAAATACTACAAAAAACAAAATGGTTAAATGAAAAAAAAGTAGGGCTCCTTCTTGAATCATATTTCTTCAGACCACTACAAAACCAAGCTTACTTTCTGCAAGTTTTAAGACTAATGCAAGAGTCTGCAATCTACAGCATTAGAAACATTGGCCCTTCTGCATCCTCATTTGCTGTTTCCCTAAAACTAAGCTGCAAGGCACTAAACATTGTCTGTACTAGGTTCCAGAATCTGGCAATCCATGCCGACCTTAATAAAAGGCCAGCATAATACTGTATCTCAATTCACATAAACCAATCATGACATATCCTCCCATTCACTGGTACCATCCTAATTTCTTTTGCTTTAACCCTTAGATATTTAAAACTATTGTCACATTAATGCACTGGTAATACATATATATCGCTATTAAAAGATATATTAATTTGTGTATAGCTGTATAAAACAGTGCAATGTATGTTTTATAAACATGCTTACCTGTCTCTGTAACTCTACAGAAATTTAATATATGCATGTCTATATCTTTACTGCATAAAATTCCTGTATATTCTCCAGAATTCTATAATTACATATACTTTATCTCTTACACTATATCTCTGTAATTGTTACACTTTAATACTGATTCTCAGGCTGAGATTGAAAATGGTCATTTCTAATCAGGATTGCTGCATCTTGGTCTGTTTGTAATGGCTGCTTGTTCTGAGCATGTTTATCAGGCCATCTTCGATTGGAAGGGGTCTTCCTGTACTCTAGTGAGAGGGGTATGCTGATTGGAACCTGTCTGGTGTAGGGTGGTTGGTCTAGAGCCTAGAGTAAGCATTCTCATCAGTGTTTTTGAACCTTTTTAAAGTTTTCTTCAAGTTTTAGCTTCTGGTATTCAAGCCCTGCATTTTAGCAGGTTTCTGCTTGTTTGTGCATTATGTAGCACCTGGCATTGCTGCACAGTTGTGCACCATAGCTGGTAGATAAATTCAGCATTTTTTCCCTTAGATACAGCTATAGCACATTAGTGTAGCCCGCATCCTTAGTATTGTCCCACTCAAAGACCTAAAACATACCTCACTGGACTATATGAAGAGAGACATGATTGACCTCTCTGAATATGTGTCTCAGGCAGGTATGTCTCTAGCCTTGAGCAGCATACAACTCTCACCTAGAATGATGCCACAGTATCAACAAAAAATTATTGATTTCAGTAATTGGCTTAGATTTTGGAGTCAATCAAAGGGGATCCGGTTCCTGTCAGCCTGGGAAGCCATGGTCGACAAACCTCGCTGCTTTGCTAGAGACGGTTTGCAGCTGGCACCTCTAGCTTTTGGCTCCTGGCAAAGGCTCTTACTTCCCACATAGTACCTTTTTTAAGCAAGGTCTTAAAAACAAACTTTCCAACATGAAAAATGGCAATCATAACAAAATAAGGATTATACTGCTAAATGCTAGGAGCTTAAAAAAACTGCACACTCTGGAGAACTTCTATCACAGGAAGATGTAGATGTCTGTGCAGTTACAGAAGCCTGGTTCAAGGCCTCAGAGAGTTCCACAGCCTTGCAAGACTACAATGCCTTCCACACCTTCAGACTGCAAACTGAACATATGACAACCAAAGGAGGTAGAGTTTCCATCTATATTAGAGATAAATTTACCTCCCAGCTAGTTAGACTGGACAACTCCATGGACTTACTGCAAGTTCAGGTTACGGTGGGTAATACTCCCATTCAAGTCATTTGTAGTTATAGATCCCCCGCCATGGGTCATGACATGCATGAAATATTATTGAACACTCTGGTTATGGGGGATTTCAATTATCCCACCATCAACTTTGGAAACCTATGCTAGCCATAAGTCGCTAGTGCAAAAGTTCCTTGACTTTGTTAACTCAAATACCTTGGAACAAATTGTTCATATGCTGGCAAGAGAAACAAACATACTAGAACTGGTTCTCACTAATATATCAAACAGATGCCCTGCCACCAATGTTGGACCCTCATTAGTTAAATCTTACCACAAATCAGTCACCTTCAAGCTGGCACTAACACCAGAACTCACAAAGGGTGAAATCAGACTATAAAACATCACCAAGGTAAACTCTACCCTCCTAGGTGAAGGTATAAATGCACTCCAAGCCCCACTCCCAGCTGGAAGTGGTAAGTACACCAAAGTTTACACTAAATCCCTGTACAGTCATTTGCATAAATGTATAGACTCAGCTGTACCAGAAAGAATCAAAGCCAGAGCCCCAAGTAAAATCAAGCCACCATGGTGGACATCCAGCATCAACAAACTTTACAATAAATGCAAAAAGTTGCTGTCAAAGAAAATAAAGGTGAGGCCCCAACAATGGAAAACACCCTCCTCAGCCTCAACAGGCAAATAAGACAACTTCTCAAATCCTTTATGTGCTTCTTTGAGAAAACTTTAGCAAGCACAGCCAAGGATAACCATAAGGCCTTTTACAGCTATGTACATAGCCTAAAAGGTAAGATTCAAGCATGTGCAGAACTAGTGACCAATGGCATCACACACACTGACCACACACAGATAGAAAAGCTGATAGCAGATAGGTTTGGTGAAAATTTCCCTCCCTTATCCCCTCCAAACCTATCACAAATCTTCCTCTAAACTCCCTCCCTACCCTACATATCTGAAGAGCAGGTCATCAAAGCCTTGTCCAAGGCAAAAAACACAGCCTCTGTTTGGCCAGACAGCATCCCAGGCTTTCCTCTAAACAGGCTAAAACATGAACTAGCATCATCACTAAGTAACCTTTTCAATCATAACCTAACCACAGGCTTTGTTCCTGTGGAATGGAGAAGAGCAACAGTCATTTCCCTCCACAAAAGTGGCCCAGGAACAGACTCGGGGAATTACAGACTCATAAACCTGACCAACCTCATCTGTAAGGTCATGGAACGTACCATTATGGACCTCATAAATAAAGACATAGGTGACTTCCAAACCCTGGATCCTACTGAATTCAGTTTATCAAGTGCAGATCCTGCTTGTTAAATCAGGTAGATTGCTTCAAAAATGTGACCAGGGCCATTGATGAGGGCAAATCTGTGCACACAGTACACCTTGACTTGGCAAAAGCTTTAGACAGAATCCCACACTCAGTCATCACCAATAAACTTAGCAAACTGAATGTAAACCCCTTTGTTGTAAGAATGGTTACCAACTAGCTCACAAACCAGACATACACTATCAAAGTGGATGACTCCACATCAACAAACAGATCTGTTACCAGTGGGGCTCCACAGGGTCAGTGTTAGGCCCACTACTGTTTGGTATATACTTCTCAGAAGTTTAGGTCAAAACTAAGGGGTTGTGGCTGATCTAGTATGCAAACAACTGCAATCCGGGTGCAATTACTTAATCCCAAGATGATGTCAGTATACTCCAGGAGGGTCTTACACAGACTCATGACTGGTGTCTTAGCCATGATCTCAAAGTGAATGCAAAGAAATGCATCATCATTCCCTTCAGCACAAACAATGTCCATTCACACTATCAAATCAACAACAACTTAAGTAACCACAAAGTGGTAAGGGACTTGGAATCACAAATTGCCTGTAACCTTAACTTCAACCACCATGTGTCTACTGTAGTAAGTAAGGCTTTCTATGTAGTAAACTTGATTAGTAAAGGTATCACCTTAAGAGTAAAGAGATTATAATCCCTCTATACTCAGCACTGATCCAGCCCATAATTGAGTACAATGCCCCATTCGGCATGTACCATACAAAGCACCTGCAGCAGTTGGAGAAAACCTCAGAGGTTTCTAACAAAGAAGATCAAGGGACTCCAGTATGTGCCTTACACAGACTGACTAAAGTCCCTGTCACTATACTCTATATCATACAGACTTCTAAGGGAAGACTTATGCCTGGCCTACAGAACAATCTCAGATCCAAACCTAATGAACTTGCTGCACGTCCATAAACCAAGCAGGACCAGGGCTACCTATTCCAGGGACTTAAATATGGCCTAAAACTAAAATAGGACATGCTAGAGGGACAGATTTATTTCCAAGCAAAGCAACTGCCACGTCTTTGGAATAGGCTACCAATTCATGTAAAAAAGAGCACATCTATGACACTGTTCAAGAGGAACCTGGTTGAGTGGATGGGGCAACATAAATTTTTACCAGGGATAGTGCTCACAACCCTCCTGGATATGGACAGTCATTACTAAATACAATGTTGTGTATTGACTAGCATTTCTATGGTATTACATTGAGAATGAATGGCTAGGCTTGAAAAGACCTCCAGATCAATAGCCTAGTAATCTCCTGTGATCCTATGATCCTATGATCAGGCCTCTTCCCTTCTGAACAAATTTAAACAAATAAATACAAACAAAGAAGATAACAGATGCACTACTGGGAACCCTTCACCTGCTGATTTTCTCAAAGAATTTTCCAATCTTCCCACACAGCAGGACATTACACCCTCCTCTACACAAATTCACCTACATTCCCCAGAATATCTCCCATCCTTATACTTCTCCAAAATCTCAAGCAGAGAAATTGCACCTTTACTACAAGAGATTCCTCTAGACTCTCGCTTTGGTCCTGATAACCTATGCCCTTGGTTTCTCTACAACTATAGTCACCTCACTAAATTACATCTACAGCTTTAGCCTCACAACCAATATCATGCTTCTGTATGGAAAACAGCCTTTGTCAGTCCTATACCAAAATATCCTAAACCTTTCTTATCTTCCCATTTCTGTCCCATCTTAATACTTCCTACCCTTCCTAAAATCCTTGAAAAAATAATTTACAACCAGTTTGCCACAAATTTGACAAATACCACTTACTTTCTTGGAAGAAGAATTGCTTTTGGGAAGGTAGAAATACCATAAGTACTCTCTTGACCTTTAGTGATGACATCCTGACTAACTTGGATACAGATAAGTTAACTAGGGCAGTATTCATTGACCTTGCCTTTGATCTGATTGGCCACACCTTCTTATTATCCCACTTATGAGATGTCAGTGTAAGTTCTGATTAAATGCAATGGTTCAAAGATTTTCTCACCAATCGGACATTCACGGTTAAAACTGGGCCTGTCTTATCAGATACAGCCTTCACTCTTTCAGAGTTCCTCAGGAATCAATTCTTGAACCGATACTATTTTCCATTTTCATAAATAAACTCTTTTTGAATTATCTCATCTAGAACTACTCCTTTATGCAGACGACATAGCTATACTTAGATCCACCCTATGTAATGACATCATCAAAAATCAACTTAAACCTGACCTTCTACAACTAAACAATTGGATTTTTCCTGCACAAAACTAATCATCAGCCCTAAAAAATTGAACAGGTCCATGCTGTTTATCACAAAGAAAAGCCTCAATAATGTCACTAGCCCTCTCTATATTACAGAGCTAGATAACACCCCAAATGAATAGACCACATCAATTAGATACCTTGGCAATTGGCTCAATCAATCCTTGAACTTCTAAAACCACAGTCATACAGTCAGAAAGTCAGATCCAAAGTCAACTATCTGCTATTCTGGTTCTACAATATATCTCATTTCCTCTCACAATATGCTACTGTTATATTTCCTACCACTATTCACCACTATTTTACAAAAAAAAAAATACTACCATATTGCAATCTCTTTCTAATAAAATCTGACATTTCATCAACAGCTCCCTTTGGCATGAACATCATTGCAGCACATTGGAAAAGGCAAAATGGCTAGTCATTCAGGGCAGTCAGGCTCCTTTTTGGCTCTCTTCTTTACAAACGTACACCAAGACATACCTACATACAGCCAACTCTACGACCATATAAGCCAAACCACTAATTTCCTTGTTCTCATAACTCCATCAACTTAACTTTATTTCAAAGTCACACTATAGAGTAACTCTCTTCTGCTTTTTGCAAAGTACATACACTAACAGTACCATATGGGCCAGTTGCTGAAATGTGTAGACATTATATACTAAAAAGAAAGTAGAACAGGTGATGATGGTACATGTCTTGTGTGCATGCTAGCTGTCTGTGCGTCTGTAAGCCTAATTCAGGCTTCTCTGTTGTCTTTCGGTATCCCACCATAACATTTCACACCGTGCCTAACAATCATATACAGCTGTCCTTCTCAGTTATGAAGAACATTTGAATATAAATCATTGATGCAAATGCTGTAATAGGTGTATGGGTGTATGTGTGTGTGTGTCTGGACTTCACTGCTGTGCTTGTCTAAATCTGAGTGACTAACTGTGTTTGTCAATACCCTTATCTATTTAATGAACTTGATTGAAGAGTAAAGATGCTAAACATCTCAGATTTTTTTTATTATAATCACCATACCAAGCCAGCTAGCTCACCTAAACTGTTTCACGTCTTTTTGTTGTACTCTTGACCAGTAACTGCATAACCCATGTTTTGATTTTACAGGAGTTCAGAAAATACGTCTGCCATACCTGCTCACTTGTAGCACAAAGCTCAAGTAGTACAAAAAAAAATGCACAACAACTCCTATCAAATAGTCTAAGGGACAGCTTGGAGAAGTAGAGATGGCTGAAGGTGAAAAAGGTAAGACCCGTTCTCAGAAATATCTCCGTTACTAATATGTGGCTCTCAATATAATTTCTGTTGTCATACTTAGAGGAGGTTAAATCGTTTTTTCTTTCATTTTACAAATTAATCAGGTCAAGGAAAAAAAATGTCTTCATTTCAAGCTACACCTACAGTAGTAGCAGTACCAACCACAAGCAGTGCAACTGAGATGATATGATCGAAAGACCTCGGTGCTTTGCCAGAGATGGCCTGCATCTGTCACCCCTGGATTTCTGGGTACTGGCTAAGGCTCTTGACACCCCTATAGTGCCTTTTTTAGACAGTTTTCCAAAGACTAAACTTCCATCATAACAGCTACAAACAAATGCAATCTGAGGGTCATGCTATTCAGTGCTAGAAGTCTAAATCTCAAGCTGCACTCGCCCGCAGCTCTCCTCAAAATGGAGAATGTCGACATCTGTGCTGTACCGGAGACCTGGTTTAAAGAGGCAGAAAGTACCCCTGCACTCCCAGGCTACAGCTCATTCCATAACTTTCGGTCCCAGAATATGGCCGGAAGCTCCAACGTCAGTGGTGTCTCCATATTCTTAAAAGATACACACACCTCTAGACTAGCAGCCCAGCATATTGCATTTGAGATACTTCAGGTACAACTAACAATGGGTAAAATGGTGATACAAGTCATAGCCTGCTACAGAACGCCAAACATGTCCCTAGACTCTCACACCAAGTTCCTAAGCACCTTGGAATTTATCAAGGTCCAACCCAATACTTTCATACTGGGTGACTTCAACTACCCTTCCATCAGCTAGGAAACTATTCAATTACCAATGTACAGGTCCAGCCTTTTCTGGAATTTATCAATTCCAATGCCCTGGACCAGCTCATTATGACCCTCAATAGAGGAAGCAACATCCTCAACCTGGTCATCCCCAACATGGGAGACCATTGCCCCACACCTATAGTCAATTCCTCCCTGGTTAAATCTGACCACAAACTGATCACCATAGAAATCTCCATCTCACCTACACCCCACCTAAGGTGACCACCCTGAAAAACTTCTCTAAAGCCGACTTTGGGATCCTAAAACAGAGGTGGCTAACTTCTTGGCACCCATGCCAATGGAAAAGAGCTGCATGACTGCCGAATCATTCACCAATGCACTGTACGAGCATGAGCACAAATGCATGGACCTTGCCATACCAAATAGAACTAAGATGCTCTCCTCCAAAAAAAGAAGCAAATTTGGTGGTCCCCAGCCATCAATAAACTCTACAACAGAAGAAATAAACTGTTGCAGAAAAAATGAAGTCACGAGACTAGAAAACCTCCCTTATCAGTCTCAGCAAAAAGCTGCAATCCCTTATCATGTCCTCTAAAGCCAGCTATGAAGGCAGAATTGCGTCTGACACGAAAAACAACCACAAAACCTTCTGTAGCTGTATCAAAAACCTCCAAGGCAATACCCCAGTTTGCTCTGAGTTATTGCACAATGGCACTTCCTATACTGAGCTAACAGACATAGCCAACATACTGACTGACAGATTCAGTGCCAACTTTCCCCCTTCCCCTCCAAAGGCGCTAACACAATACCAAAAGAAACCCTGGTACTCACCATTTCTGTGGCACAGATAAAAGCTGCATTGTCCAAAGCCAAGAATACAGCATCCATGAGACCTGTTAATATCCCTGTCTGTGTCCTACATTTGCTACAAAAGGAACTGGCACCACATCTGTGTGCCCTGATCAGTCACAGCCTTACCTCAGGCTATGTCCCTAATGAATGGAGCACTGCTACAGTCATCCTGCTCCACAAAGGGGGGGCAACTACAGACCCTGGGAACTATCACCCCATTAGCCTGATGAGTCTGGTATGCAAATCTATGGAGCAAATCATCATGGACCTGTTTAACAAAGATATAAGCAATCTACAAACTCTTGACCCTACACAGTTTGGCTTTGTCAAGGGGAGATCTTGCCTGCTGATCCTGGTTGACTTCTTTGAGGCAGTCACCAAGGCTGTGGATGAGGCTAAAGCAGTGCATACAGCTTACCTTGACCTGGCCAAGGCCTTTGATATCATTCCCCACTCAGGTATCATTGATAAACTCACTAAACTGGGCATCAATCCTTACATCACTAAATGGATTGCAAATTGGCTCACAGACAGGACCCACAGAGTGAAAGTTGCAGATGCCAAGTTAGACTGTTGACCAGTCATGAGTGGAGTCCCACAGGGTTCGGTCCTTGGCCCTCTGCTGTTCGACATCTACTTCTCAGAAGTCCAGACCAGCACAGAAGTATTCTGACTGACCAAGTTCACTGATGTCTGCAACCTAGGAGTCATTATCAACTCCCCAAGTGATGCAGACATCCTACAAAAGGGCCTCTCAGAGAACAATGACTGGTGTCGGAACCATGGCCTGAAGCTTAATGCCAAAAAATGCGTTATCAACCCCTTTGGAAAAAACTCAGTTCCCATGAATTACCACATTGATGGAAGCCCACTGAACACTGAAGGGGCCATAAGAGATCTGGGCACCCAGGTTGACAGCCACGTCACCTTCGACCACTACATTGCCACTGTGGTTAAAAAGTCCTTCTACGTGGAACATCTTATAACAAAAGGTTTCACATCCAGGAAAAAAAGAGGTCATCATCCCTCTCTACTCATCCCTCTTTAGACCAGTCATCGAATATAATGTCCCATTTGGCATGTACCTGACCAGACACCTACAGCAGCTGGAGAGGCCACAAAAGTACCTCACAAAAAGGATCCTGGCCCTTACAAACATGTCCTACATGAACAGACTCAAGAAACTTCAGCTGTTCTCTGTCTCATACCATCTACTTAGAGGTGATCTCTGCTTGACTTACAAAACCATGTCCAACCCAGCCCTACTTGAAATGCTACACCTAAAAAATTCCAATCCCCCTGTGCCACACGCTCCAGAGATCACAACCTAATTATCACAATTAACAGAACATGCTGGAGGGCCAGGTTAATCTCCCTAAGAGTGCCCATACTCTGGAATAAACTTCCCATTCATGTCAAGCAGAGCACCTTGCTGGCCCTCTTCAAGAGATATTGACAAGTGGATGGGTAACAGAAAGTTCACCCCAGAGATCACTCCAGTTGCCCTACTGGATAGGGGCACTGTGAACTAACATCAAGTGGCACAGTGCCTGAGCAATTTGTTTGGGCTAGGCTTGTAAAGGCTTAAGGGCCATTAGCCTATTACACATCTATGAACCTTTGAACTGAGGACCCAGTGATCACCTGTGCAGAGCAATCAGAGGCAGAGATGCCTAAAGATTGAAAAGTTATTAGGTGTTTTCTTAGTCATATACTTCTTTATTAGTAGTAGTACAATGATGTGCAAGACAATCAATGTCTTCATGCTCAGAGGAGGTTTTTGTGTTTATTTAACATATCGTGTTGACAAAAAAGAAGACTGTCTTCATTTCAAGCAGCTTGGAAGATGTAATTTGCTTGGCTAAGTGAGAACAAGCATGGGTTAGAGTATGCTTTCTGTAAAGTGTGTCACTGTAACATTAGTGTTGGCCATTGAGGATGCCATGATCTGCACAGGCACATAACTATGGGCCTATATTATAAGAACAAAGTTTTACAACTTTGAACACCATATGGATGACACCATATGAGCAAAGTTGTAAAACATCAAAACTAAAATAAAAAATGTAAAAATAAAAGAAAAACCTACCTGATCACTCTGAGCAGGGGGGAGCCCCCCCCTTCACCCCAGACATGGGGGGGCTGTGACCCCACACCCACACTACTTAAATATACCAACTCCAAGATCACACTACATTGAAGTAAAGGGAAAAATTCCCTACAGTGATCTCTGTTCACACTTGCAAGGTTTTAAATATTCAATCATTTGGTGTCGCCCATATGGTGTTCGAATATTTAAATCTTCGTTCTTATAGTATAGACCCAATAAATGCAGAGAAACGCAAGACAAATATAAAGCAGGTCACATCAGGAAAGAAAGTGACAGTCAAATTTGTCATCCAAGCCCGACAAGCAAATACAGCTCAGAAAGTATTAACAGCTAAAGTGAGATTTCCTGCCTTACTTGCAGAGCACAGCCTACCCTTTAGTGCTGTGAATCATCTGCTGAAATACATGAGAAAACACTTCACTGATCCTGAAGTGTTGAAGAAGATGAGCTGTCAGGGCACTAAGTCTGCATGCATTACATCTGAAGTCATGGACCCAAAATATCAAGAAGATGCAGCAGAATTTTGTCAGAAGCAGTCTTATTGCATTTATTTAGATCAGAGCACTAATATACAGGATAATACGCTCCTTGTGGTTCTGGGTGGATTTTTTGACAAGGCAAAATGTGGAAATGTTGTTCAGTTCTTTGACATACCCATTTGTGTGGCTAGGTACAGATGAAGTAATATACAACTGCCTTGTGGAAATTCTTCACAGAGTCAATATTCCAACAAATAATATGGCTACATACTCATCAGATAAGGCAGCAGTCATGATTGATAAATACAATTCTGTACTGTCATGATTAAAGACTGTCAATCCTGATCTCTTCATTATGGGTTGCCTGCGCCATATAGCAGACCTTTTCATCAAATCAAGTCTGAAAGCAATGAAATCACATGTAGAAGACTTAATATCAGACATTTATAATCACTTTCCATATAGTAGACAGATGCAACAGAAGCTAAATGAATTTGCATTATTTGTTGACATTAAGACACTTGTACTTACCCAACAACCCCCCACTTCTTGGCTGAGTCTTCATAAAGTTGAAAAGTGAATACTGGACCTGTGGTCTGCGCTTTTGTCATACTTCCAATTGTATGAGCCCCAGTCACACAGAATAGACCTCATAACAGAATGGCTGAATAGTCATGAGGTAAAACTAGTATTCCTTTTCCTGAAGTATGCTATGGAGTCTCTCCTTAAGTTCAATGTACAATAGCAGGCCAGAAGTACACACCAAACCAAGTAAAACTGAAGCAGCAAAGAACGCGGACAGCACACGATGAGAGAAGTAAAAAGCACAGATTTATTTCACAATCCAGACAAATAAACGTAAGCATGGCGCATGTCCACAATGTAAATTTATCAGAGTAACAACAGCATGCACAATTAATGAGAAAGAATACAAGTGTAATGGGCATTATGATTGTGATTCTAAAGCCATCATTTACGCAGCTATTTGTGATTCTTGTAAAGCCTTCTATATCGGTAAGACCGAGAGAAGGCTAAAAAACAGAATCTATGAACATCAATATGCTGTTAAAAGACTTGATATTAACAACGCTCTTGCAAGGCATTCCCTTGAGTCCCCAGGCCATGGGTTCCATTTTTTCGTATTACAACAGCGTGAGATTGATCTAAGAGGAGGACCATGGCAGATTTTGTTAGAGATCGATGAACTGCTTTGGCAGATCAGGACTAGGGCTCATGTCTTCCCTGGCATTAATGAAAGCCTTTCTATCAAATGCGTATTAAAATGGCTTTCTCTTAATAGGTAAATAATTATAATTCATAGTTATAATTTTGTTATAGGCATTTTTATTTTTATTTTTATTTTTATTTTTATTAACTATTACTATAACCCCGTATAGGGTTAAAATAAGTTATATGGCATTTGTAATTATATGATGTAAGTATTATTTTCGAATTAATTAGTTACCAGGGATTAATTTCTAATAAGGCACATTTTTATTCATTTGTTATTTTATTTGTAAGTGGATATTTGTTTTACTAGTTTCCCTGCTTTAATTCATAACATCACCAGAGCGGAGGATTTTAACCAACAACATTGGCGTAAAATGGTCACCAATGTTTAAATTTATTAATAGTAAAATAAATAATTTTTTTGTACATTTTTCTGTTTAACCACGTTAACATAACATGTGTTTACAGTTATAGATTTCAACTGCAAACAGTAGTTTAAAGTAAAGTCTTAGATGTGATTCCCAAAATTCGTGTTTAAAACTAGCCTTGGGATCCTTCCTTGTATATAGCTTCAGTAGCAATAACACTACTATAGGTGTTATATTAATACATTAATAGTATATAAACACGAAGCATTAAAGAACATAATAATTGTTTGTATTGTTATGGGGATGAGACTCTAAGTTCATAACATCTTGAATGTGTTTTTAAAGGAACCTATTATAATTTTTAAAGTCAGTAATTTAATAAGGCATCTTGACTATGAGTTTTTAGTTCTTTAAGGTTGTCATGGTTTCATCAAATTGTAGAATGCACTTTATCATGATAGGATAATGAATTTCAATATGAATGTATATAATAAATGGTTTGGAAATTCGTGGTTGTCTGAAGAAGGCGGGTTATTTGAACCTGCCGAAAGCGCTTACGTTTATTTGTCTGGATTGTGAAATAAATCTGTGCTTTTTACTTCTCTCATCGTGTGCTGTCCGCGTTCTTAGCAGGCCAGAAGTAGTCAACTTTTAACTCTGTACAGTGATATCACAAAACTTCTACAGGAGTACGTAAGCAGTTTGTTGAAGCTATGTGCTGCTATAAAATTTCTAAGTAATATCAGTACCACCAGTAATTTTCTTTTTTTTGATATTTTGCAGTACCAACACCTTCATGTTGGACCTGATGTTGCAAAATATCTGCATGAAAATGGTGATGACATTATTGGTACTGTAATTGAGCACACCTTCTCTAACAAAGTAAAATCATTTTATGTTGCAGTCCTTCTGAAAATGAAAAAGCATTTGCCTGTTGGTGACACCATACTGCAAAATATTCGCAGTTGATTGAACCCTTCTTTGAAATTGAATCTTGACAATGAAGTTGTAATGAACATTGCAACTTGTCTAGGACTTTGCAAGTCATGGCAAGAATGTAGTCAGGTTAAGGATGAATTTGCCTTCTACCAACTTACTAACTTCAAGCTGCCACAGCAACAACACAGGCGGGAGTCTGAAACAGATACATGTTTTCTCAAGTACTGCTCAACAGTCCTACAAAACCCTTAAGTGGAATGAATACCTCTCTTTAAGAAGCTCATATTAACACTGCTTTGTTTGCCATGTTCAAATAGTAAACATGAGCAAGCACTCAGAATGGTGAGAAAAGTTAAAACAGAGCTGAGGCAGTCATTAAATGTCAAAACACAACTCATTGCTAACAATAAAAATGAATGAGAACAGTGACTGTTTTTCTGTAGAAGTCCCACCATGTACTACAAACAGCAAAAAATGGCGACTCTAGCTTACAATACAGACCATGCTCTCCAGGCAGCACTACCAGACTCTTAGGCCTATATGACTGAAGAAGGTGAAGAGCAAAAAGAAATAATCTGTGATCTGTGACTGAGTAGTTGGGTGACTTTTTTGTTTACAAAGAATTGTTTATTTTATTTGGTTGCCATTTTTGTTTAATTTTAACTGTGACTGAGTAGGTTCACTTTATATTAGTTCAGTAGTTAGTTAATTAGTTAGTTAGTTAATTAATAGGTAAAAATTTGATTTGTATTTATTTTAGTTTTATTTTATACCAGTTTAGAAGTCAGACCTTATTTAATTCATAGGTTCATAGGTTTATAGGTAGGTACTAGGCTATTAGCCCGAGGAACAAAGTAAGCCTAGCCAACAGTGTATTGGCTTTCGCCACCCATGTATTGTTAAATTCCTGCCCCTCTACCAAGCAGTGCCACAGACATAATCCCAGGTGTGAATTTCCTATCACCCATCTACTTATCAAGGTTTTTCCTTGAATAGTGCTAATGACGAGCTCTGCTTGATGTGGATGGGAATCTTGTTCCAGAGCATGGGAAGTCCATGGGTCACAAATCTATCCCTCCAACATGTCCTATTTATTGCTGTGGTGAGGTTTAGGTCCCTAGAGCGTGTAGCTTGGGGAGATTGGGATTTCTTCAAGTGCAGCATGTCCAACAATTCTGGGTTTGACATAGCTTTGTATGTCAGACAGAGGTCTCCTCGGAGTAAGCGGTATGCGACCGAGTAGAGTTTGAGTTTCTTGAGCTGGTCGGCATAGGGCAATTGCTTGAGGCCAGCAATCCTCTTGGTGAGGTACATTTGGGACCTCTCAAATTGTTGTAGGTGTCTTGTGAGGTACATTCCAAATGGGGCATTGTATTCAATGAGGGGTCTGATAAGTGATGAGTAGAGGGGAATGATGACTTCCTTATTTCTAGATGTGAACCCGTTTGTGATTAAGTGGGCCATGCAGAAAGATTTTCTGACCACTGTTGTAATGTGGTTATCAAAGGAGAGGTTACTATCCACTTGAGGCCCACGGTCTCTTATCACACTTTCTGTGTTAAGTGAACTTCTCCCTATTTGGTAATTCATGGGTACCATGTTATTTCCAAAGGGGATAACAATGCACTTTTTGGCATTTAGTTTGAGGCCATGATTTTGACACCAGGTGTCAGTTTCGGTGAGGCCTTTTTGCAGGATGTCTATGTCGGCAGGAGAATCGATAATGGCACCAAGTTTGCAGTCATCTGCAAACTTGGTTAGCCAAAGACCCTTGGTGTTCGCTTGCACTTCAGAGAAGTATATACCAAACAGGAGGGGTCCCAGGACTGAACCCTGGGGTACTCCACTTGTCACTTGTTTGGAGTCAGATCTGGAGTCGGCACCACTTACTGTGTGTGTTCTGTCTGTGAGCCAGTTGGTTTAAGTTAAGGATGGTGAGTTTATCAATGATTCCTGAATGAGGTATAGTGTCAAAGGCTTTAGCGTGGTCCAGGTAGGCTGTGTGGACTACCTTGCCCTTGTCTATGGCCTTAGTAACTGTTTCAAAGAAGTCTACCAGGTTTAGGAGACATGACCTACCTTTTACAAATCTGAATTGGGTAGCATCCAGAGTTTGGAGGTTACCTATATCCTTGTTTATGAGTTCCATGATGATACGCTCCTTTGCCTTGCAGACCAGGCTTATCAGGCTAATGGGTCTATAGTTTCTGGGGTCTGTGGTCGTTCCTCCTTTGTGGAGTGGGATAACCATTGCTGTGTGCCATTCTGTGAGCACATAGCCTGTGGTGAGGCTGTGGTTGAACATGTATTTTAGGTGGGGGGCTAGTTCATTTTGGAGTTCATGTATGACGCAGCCTGGGATGTTGTCCGGTCCCTTGGATTCTGTGTTTTTGGCTTTAGAGAGTGCCAATTTTACCTGCGTGTTTGTGACTGCCAGGGCTCTACAACCATCTGGTGTAGTTATGGGCCCTTTGGGGGGTGAGGGGGGATTAAAGTTTGCACTGACCCTATCTTATATGTCAATATGTTGGCAATATCAGTTGGCTCTGTATATTTTTTTTTTTTAGATTAATACTAGGCTAATTGCCCTTCCGGGCCATTTTAAGCCTAGCCAATTACCCCATGTGAGAATCAAACCCTGCACCTTGTTGCTGCAAGGTAAACACCTTAACCATTCTGCCATCCCCTTGGTGCAGATCGGGTTGTTGCCATGGAGATTCTTGACATAGCTAAAGAATGCCTTGTGGTTGTCTTTGGAATCCGTGGCAATTTTTCTTTCAAAATTAGCTTTGGAGGATTTTATGACAGATCTTAGTTTCTTACTGAGGCTCATCAGTGAGTTACTCCATACCTGGGTTTTTACTCTCTTTTGCAACAGTATCTTCCTTCTGTTGTAGAGTTTGTTAATGGCAGCGGACCACCAGATTGGCTTCCTTTTTTTGGAGGATAGCATCTTGGTTTTGTTGGGAATAGCATGATCCATGCACTCATGCAGCTGCTTCTAGAGTGCATTTGTGTAGGATTCAGCAGTCGTGACTGTATTGACTGTGTTATCCATCTGCAGGGGTGTCGCAAAGTTAGTCACTTCAGTTTTGAGAAGCATGAAGTTCACTTTGGAAACATTTTTTATGATGGTTTCCTTGTGTGGGGGTGGGATCGGGATGTGGATATCTAGGGTGATTAGTTTATGGTCTCATCTGACAAGCGAGGAGTTGATCTCGGGTGTTGAGCACCAGTCACCCATGTTGTAATGACCAGGTCCAGAGTATTGTTGCTCCTGGTGGGGGGGGGGGTTGACAAGTTGATCCAGGGTGTTAGAGTTTATGAACTCCAGGAATCGTTGAGCAAGGGGGTTAGTACAAGAGTATTTTTCCCAGTTAATGTTGCGGTAGTTGAAATCACCCATTATTATGGAATTTGGTTGGACCCTCATTTTTTCCAGTGTCCCCAGGAATGAGGAGTGAATGTCCTGGGTCATAGTGGGAGATCTACAACAAGCTACAATTTGGAATGCATTTTTTCCCTCGGTTAGTTGCACTTGGATGATTTCAGAGGCATCATATTTTGCAACTAGCCTGGAGGTGTGGATGTCCTGATGAATATGGACACGCCTCCACCCTTCATGTTTCGGTCCGGGATTTGTGGCTGAAACGTGTGGTATGAGTTATAGCCTGGTAGTGCTTGGGTGCTCTCAGGAGCCTTGAACCAGGTCTCAGTCACTGCACAGATATCGATGTTCTCCATTTTGAGGAGCGCCTCAAGTGAGTGTATTTTGAGGTTTAGACTACTAGCATTGAGTAACATTGCCCTCAGTTTTTTTGTTTCCTGTAGTTCCTTTGGTGGTGGGTTTGTTTTTTGAGCCTTGCCTAAAATGGCACTATAGGGGCAGCAAGAGCCTTGGCCAATATTCTGAATCCCAGGGGTGACAGGTGCAGGCCATCTCTGGTGAAGCATTGTGGCCTGTCAAGCATGTCATCCCAGGCAGACAGATACTGGATCCCCTTTGAATGACAATGGAAGCTTAGCCAATTGTTGAAGTTGATCATCTTATCCTTGTACTGTGGTATAATTTTTGGTGAAGGCAGGATGCTTCCCAGGGCTAGAGTCATACCTGCCTGGGCTATAAGACTGGAGAGCTCTTCTATGTCTCTTTTCATGTAGTCCAGGGAGGTATGTCTCATGTTATTTGCACTGACATGGACTATGACAGAGTCATATTTGTACTTGCCTTGTAGTGATCTGAGTGCATGTGTTATGTGGCAGATTCTGGCACCTGACAAGCAGCTGACTGTGACCTTCTCTTTGTCTAGCCTGGTGAGTGGGATGTCAGTGTGCCTGACTATAGAGTCACTAGTCAGCAGTGTGTTGGGTATGTTGTTTTGCCTTATGGGCCTTATGTGGTTGAATGGCAGACCGAGTTTGTGGACTATGTGTTGTTTGGGGTGAGATGGTGGGAGGTTGCTTGTGTGTCTGCTTTGGAGGTCCCCGTTGCCTAGGCAGATTTAGATTTTTAATCAGAGCCTCCATATATGTCTTGGTCTTTTTATGTGTAGGTTTTTGAGGTGTTGGTTTAGTTGGTCTATGTGTAGTGAGTGGGGTGTTATGGGTTGTTACCTCTGCCTCTTGACTGTCTGTTCCAGTCTTAGTTGGAGAGACCTTTGTCTCTAGATTGGCTGTATAAGTGCATCTCTCACAAGTGTTAATGTTTGGTATTAGGAGGAGAGGGTTGTCTGTGTACTTGAGGCAGTTGTAGCATTGCCTCAAGATGCCCAGGCTCATCAGATAGGCTGTAGAGTACACCGAGAGCTGTCTCTTGGACATGCCTGTATAAGTAGGGGAGTATAAAGACTATTCCCTTCTTGGCATATGTTGGGTTGAGTGTTGGGGGTTTATCTAGTGCTGCAGTAGGTTTAGAACAAATGCTGGGCTGACAGGTGCGGGTCTGAGTGCTTTAGGTGAAAAGACTGACAAGTTATAAGTGAAAAACTGAAGAGAAGACTTTGTGGAGCAGGGGATGGTTAACCCCAGCTAACCAGCGCTGTGTGGTGTGCAAAACTGCGCAAATGCAGGTTTTTATAGCAGGAAGATAAAAGGGATAGAAATTAGCCCAAAATGGCCAATCAACTACAAATTCTGAGCTGAAAACCACTCCTCCAGGGACAGATAGACTGCTCAAAGCTTCCCACTCTTACTGGTGAACAGAGAAACTTCCTTCTATCCAAGTAAGGTATGAGCCAACACAGGAACTACAAAACAGTCCTGGATTCAGCAAACTCTGAAATATGGACTCTACTAGCTTCAGAAAGGTGGAAAACAAGTATAGGATATGAGCAACTGGCCAAAAATCTGCAGGTTGATTAACACAAAATTTGGATGCATAATTAAGTAACCTCACCCACTCCAAATGAATTGTGGGATACCAACTTTTAAACACAAACTGAAGAACAGATAAACTACGAAATAGAAAATAAACAGAACAATAGTGATTTATTTATATTAATATTGGAACTTGTATCAGACTTTGAAATTGTGCAAAACTGAATACAATTTTCTCTTCATAGACCTTTATCCAATTGTTTTATGACTCCAGGTGGATAGGTGAAGAGGAGACAATAATAGTTATATACCCCTAGACTTCAGTTGAGGTTTGAATTAAGAAAGGCATCCATAAGATTATATAAAGAACATACAGTGGCTGTACAAATTATGTGGAAAACTTAAACTACAATGATTGCATGTGTAAAAAGATTCTTAGGTGCTGCTTACAAAGTATCTGTAATAGTGGTCATATGTTACTCACAGCAGCACTTAACAAGACCTACTTCATGGAATTAATTGCAATATTGATAAAGGAGATAGGGATAATGAGAGAACAAGTATTGAGATTAGTGATGTGCTGAGTGTCTGAGTATATTGTAGGTATTAATAAGGTAGTTCTGAGCAGTGGCATTGTCAGTAGTTGTAGTGAAAAGGTTTTGTGTTGTGTTTGAATTTTGTTGTATTTTCTGTTTGGTGAAGGTACACAGGGAAGAAATTCCAGACTTCTGATAAATAGATGGCATATGATGAGTCACCATGAAAATAAGATGAGGCAGCCACTTTTGTTAGGACTATGTCAGATAGAGTGTGCAAGTGAGGTTATATCACAGAAGAATGGTAAGGAATGGACATGTTTGAGGTTGATGTAGGATATTATATGCAGTTTTAATTGGGTTTGTTTAAGGAGATTGTAGAATTGAGCCACTTTATCTGCCTGAAGGTTATGCAATGGCATGTTTTGTTGGGAAGAGTGATGGAAAACTTTGAAATTTTATTGCATGATCACACATGTTTTGCCTACTGGGTTGATTACAGGTTGGTGAAAACTGATGTGTAGTAAATCAGGGATGCAGAAGGTAGGCTGCAACAGTAGATTTTTGGACTTGATATGAATCAATTGGATCAATAGAGCATGCCTAACTTTTGATTAATTTTTAAATGTTATTTGATAAATTTTCAGGTCAAAGTTTAGGTGGACATCAATGGTAACGCTAAGTATTAAATGGGTCAATTGCTGTGGAATCAGATGAATGGAGGGACAGTGAGTTACTTGAGATTGGCACTGTCTTGGGAGCAAAGAGAACACATTTTGGTTTTCTTTTTTTACTTGGGGGGGGGGTTAGGACTAGGTTAGATTCTTACAGTCATGACTCAGTAGTTGAGAAGAAGTGTTGTGTGTCCGTTTCCTTTTCAGTGATATAATGGTACAATCATCTGCATATTGGATGAGGGTGGCATTGATTTGTACAGGGCCATCAGTAGATCCTTGTGGGGCACAGACAGGGATGGAGACACAGCTAGATGCAGCCTGTTGACATTTTTCACTCTGTGTTATATGGTGGATGTAGGATTTCAACCAGTGGGCAGGTTTGTTTGAGAGGCCTATTTTTGAAAGTTGTAGTAGGAGTAAAGTGGTGAAGACAGTGTCAAAGCCATGTGAGAGGCCAAAGAATGCTGGGGAGAAAAGGAGCTTGTTTCTTCACTGCTCATTTATTGGATTAAGGATGAAAAGAAGAGCAGTATCTTTACTGTGAAAGGGATGAAAACCTTTTTGAGATGTCAGGATACTTTGGTTGAGGAGAAAGGTTAATAGCTGAGTGTGGATAAACTTCTGCAGGGTTCTTGAGAAGGAATATAATATTGCTATAGATGTTAATTTAGTAAAAGCAGAAAATATGTCACATTTCTGTGGTGTCAAGATATAAGGTCATTTCAATGTTGATGGAAAGTAGTTTTTTTTATAGATAGGAAGGAAATGGATGAAGCAAGGATGCCAGCATCTAGTACAAGTATTCAGTGATTAACCTGTGTGGGGTAGTGGTAGAAACATATAGTCTCCTGAGGTATTGTGTGATGGTTTTGGTAGGTAAGGGTTGGAAGACTAAAGAGCTGACATGAAATAAGGGAGTAACAGGTGTTTCTATACTTCGACTGGCTTATGACAGAGAGGTTGCAGTATTTATAAAGTGAGAGTTGAAAGTGCAAGCTATATTGAAGTCAGATTCTGTAGGAAAGTAATTGGGGTTGGGAGCATTTTCTTGGGTTAAGGAGTTTAGAAATGTAGGAACAAACTAATATAAGGGGTTTAGATACTCTGTTCTGATCCTCAGCTGGGGTGCCTTCTGTGCGGAGTCTGCATGTCCTCCCTGTGGTCGCGTGGGTTTCCTCTGGGTGCTCCGGTTTCTTCACACATCCCAAAGACATGCTGTAGGTGGATTGCACACACTAAAATTGGCCATAGGTGTGAGTGTGTGTGTGTGTGTGTGTGTGTGTGTGCCTTGCCTTCTGTGGAAAGTTGGGCACCGGGCTGGCAACTCGACACTGTAAAACTCCACTGCCAATCATGAGCGGACAAGGTGATACGCTGTGGCGACCCCTAACAGGGAAAAGCTGAAAGGAGAAGAAGAAGATACTCTGTTCTGAGATAAAGTAGGTCATTTTGTCAGACTATAGTTGGGCATTTGTTTTTTTTGAGAATGGAGGGGTAATTCTGATAATAGTTTGTGGACATGTTTTGGTGCATTAATTGCTCAGTGAGCAGAGTAAGCAAAGGGTCTAAGCATGCTTTGACCCTTTTGTGCCAAAGTGGGATATGGGAGTCAGAATGTTTACAAAAATAACTTTTAAGTAGAAATCAGTGTCGGTGAGAGGGAGAAGCTTTAGAATGTTCCTTGGGATCTTTCCTAAATTCAAAAAGTAGGATCAAACCAACATCTATGGTTTAGTTATTTATATTCCTGTTGATGTTATTACATCCTTTGAGCATATTATTTCATTTTATTTATTTTGGTGATCATTTGTTAACTAGGTAGGCAGGCTGGTCCATGTATCCATTTCAGCCATGCTGTATGATGTAAAACAGCAGCATAGTCTAATCATAAAAAATACGGCAGTACACAGTCACTGCAGGCACAATAAATATATCCAAAAATGACAGAATGAGACCAGAATATTTATTAAAAATTTATTTTTATTTAAAATGTGTTAACCAGGGCACAGCACTACTCACAAGTGACCAGTTTCAACCTCACCCCATTATTAGCAAGAAAATCACAATTACATTTTATAAGAGATAGCAAGAATCTAATGAAAATGCACATCAGCTAATACAAAGGAAAGATTATCTACAAGTATAATATAAATTGCTTACAAAAATAAAGACAAGTTTCTTGCAGAAAGTATGTGTGAGACAGGTGAAGACTGATGCAAGAGAACTTGCAATATGAGGGACAATAAGAGAGTTACAGAAGAGAATTGTATAAATATAAAATGTATGTCATTTTCTGTTACACTGTATGATAAGTACATTTTATTCCAGTTTATCTTTATTTGTACATATTTGCTGCTATCAGTCTTTCTAAACCCATACATTATGTGTATTTATATATTTTGTATAATTTACTGCCTCCCTTAAGCTATTATTGTAATCTCTTTTTTCTGTTAAGTATATGCTTATTATGTTCTACATCATGCAGCATGGTTACTATATTAACATCTGAACTTACATATAATGAACCACATATTGCAACATCTGCCATTGACATCAGGTCTGTTTTGAAAGTGTAAATGTGGCAAGCTGTATTGTGCAACTGTTCTTGCTTGTCTGCATGGGGCTGTTCAATTCACATATGTATTTTTATTGCTGTTTGTTTCTCTCCTAAACCTCAGACAGACCTGCATTTCAAAAAATGATAATGTGATTTCACCTTTCCAAGCAGAGTATGAAACTGCCCATGCTGAGCTGAAAGTTCTGAGTTTTAAACTGTTTTATTTCCTTTATTTGTCATCTTAATTTGAAGGAATGTCAGAATATGATTCAAAATGCTCTCCTTCAGCAAAATGGTGACCACCATTTTGTTTTGGAATATTGATCATAAAAATGACATAAAACCCAAACTGTATTCAAGTAAACCAAGTGCAACCTTGCGAGCTCCCTTCAAAAATGACTGACCGTGGTTGTATAATTTCTTCTGTCAGCATGATCTTTGCCTCTAACTCTGTTATCATATATGTGTGACATTTATTATGTGTTCTGATATTGAAACATTTGTCTCTAATTCTCTTATCTTTTCTGTGTGGTATATAATGGATTCTGATACTGAATTCTTTGTTTTTACTGTTATTATTTTTTTGTGTATAACATGTATCATGTCCAGTGTTGGCTGGTGACTTCAAATCAAAGGGGGGCTACAGGAGACAGATGAATGGGTGGGGCCAATGGGAAGGGGTGTGACCAACTAGAAAGTGATGGAAACCACAAAAACTGGGACCTTAATTAAATATGCTGCCCTGGGTGCCAAACCATCATTATGAGAGTCCAATCAAGACAAAATGAAGTGTAGAAGAAAAATATTTCAATGCATTGGCTACATAACAGCTTACTTAATATCTAGATTGAGACAAAAAGGTTACGAGGCATGAAAAAAGAAATTACTTTTTAAATAAATTACCTGAATGCCAGTCAAAAATCAAGTATAAAAAAAACAAGCAGCACTCAACTCAAATCACTTCTCCTTGCACTGCAGTTTTAATTATAACTTATATTCAGCTTTATAAAAGTACAAAGTAACATGCTGAAAGTAGCAATCTCTGTGATACCCCCACTTGTAAAAATGTTTCTTATCCAAAAAAGACCAGCTGCCTGATAACAACTATCTATTTGTTTCATGGGGAAAACATGATCAAAGTAAAAAATGAACAGCAAACAAGAAACAAGGTCGAGATAAATCGCTTAAAGGATTACTGCACAGGTTATGGACCACACACAATAGATTGGCATTCTGTTTAGTTTACTGGTAAAGCATGCAAAGATGACTGCAAGTCTCCAACAAATGCAGTGAGCTTCTGAAAATACTGTAATCCTGTCCTTTATTACAAATACTGTCATATGCATTTCAATAGCTAAGGCTTATATGTTATCTAGTTATGTAAATATTCTCTGCATGGCAACAACAAAAATGCTTTCAGTGTCTGTAATCCTTTAACAGTATGTTTATTAAAGCTTACTTGCATCTTACAATCTCAGACAAGCTTACATGATGGTCATTAAAGCCTTGCTACTTAAACACAGAGCAACAGGCAGTGCAACACCTGCAATTTCTGAATAATAATAAGCATAAATCAACAGTATAAAAAATATGACAAAAAAACGGAACATTCTGCAAAATCAAGGACAGATAAAAAGCCACTGTAGTACTTGTGTATACCTTGGATGGGGGGATACTCTGCACACTTACACTGCATAACTGCTCCTTGCCTTGCTTGGACACATCCAAAGTCACTACAAGGGGGAGAGGGTGGCAACAAGCATGTCACATTTTGAAATATCTCTGGCTGACAGTGATGGCCCTGACACATTTGTCATGCCTCTCAACCTCAGAGCAAGACATCTGAACAAAGCCATAAATAGAAGTGGGACAAAGGCCCAAAAATAAGGACAAGTTTTAAATATTGCTCTTATAAACCTAGAAAGATAATAGAATAGTAGGTCTTGCATTAGTATGAATTTTCTGAAGGGTATGAAATCTGAAACTCAAATAGCTGTCATTATTTTCTAACTTCAGTCTTTAATGATTTGCCATTAATTTGCCAGAAAACCACAATTTTATAAAAAATGGACCAGAAATGTGATGCAAAAATATGAAATAGTCACACAATACAACTGAGAACTTGTCAAAGAAGGGACACTTTTTAATATTAGTACTGTTAAGTTTAGCAACTGAAAAAATAAGAGAATCTATATGCATTTCTAGAATAAATGTAATCTATAACTCTGATCATTACAATTATTTCTTAATTGTAAACCCTCCACATTTTCTTCCAATATTGCCATTTTGTAGAGGGATTATTAAGGGGAGAGCAACATTTTAAGCCAAAGTTGGGGACAGTTGAAAGGTTTGGATATACCTAATTCCATAAAGTGATTTATTTGCACATACTGCTCAACCTCTTCATGCAGGAAATCTGGACAAGGCCAAATATATTGGAGGAACATACAGACATTACTAAAAATTGCTGTTGTATAAACTTAGACAGTTGATAAAATAACAGGTCTTGCTTTAGCATGCATTTTTCTTAAGGGTATGAAGTCTTAAACTCAATGTCTGTCATTATTTAATGACTTCGTTCCTAAATGATTTTCCAGAATATCGCACATTTTATGAGGAACAAACCAAAAATAAGAAGCAAATATCTATTCATTCTGTGAAGATCTGGACAGTTGAGAGTTATAGTTCAGCCGAGGCTGTCTTTGAGTTTGCTGCCACCCCCCCCCATAAAATCATGTTCGAATGGGTCCTGCCCCCTGCAGCCATTCCAATGTCCCATTACTTGTCTATTTCACTCCATTTACTGTAATGTGCATACTGCTTTACTTCAACGATGATTTAGATTTCATTTTAAAGTTTTATTTTACATTTTATGGCACAAACACTAATAGACATCTGCTAAACAAAGCAATGCAGTCTCACAATGAAAATATACTTAGCATTAAAACTTCTCTGCCCTTGAAACTCACATTCATTGAAACAGCATTGAAACCCACATTCAAAGAAAATACATCTGGCCAGTGGCAGATAAGGATTAACTTTGGGCTATTTTCAAATCATAGGCTCCTTGCACATGAAACATACATGTGTTCTTTGATACACCTTCCAGATTGTATTAAATTATATTCCTTGTATAATATAGTACAGCTGTTAGAGGGCATTTTAAATTTACTGTTTTGAACATTTTTCCAGTAAACAATGAAACAAAATGTATGCACCAATAATGACAAAACTACCCAATTCAGAACATTTCCATCATAAAAGTCTACTGCTACAATCCACCAGTATCAGTAAATATGCACAATCTCTGCAGAAGTAAAAGTTATCTAAATAATTCCACATTAAAGAGATCTGTAACTAATGAAGAGGTTGCTGCTAGCAAACAATGTTATATTTCATTGTACAAATAACGTGCCTGTTAAATGATAAACTAGTAAAATTGCAATAGGGAATGGATGGCAAACTAATAACAGGTTCATAGTTATTAGGTATCTCTGCCAAAGAGGACATTCTGAGGACTGCAACATCCACTCCCTTTAAAAGTAAAACACAGCACAGTATCAGCAATGCATCTACATACTGTGGGAGTAGACCCCACAGCCTTCTGCATCAAAAGCAAGACCACTACCTGATGTGCTATTAACAATGCAAGCTGATTCAGCATAAGCAGCACTAAACTTTTCTTCCCCTGAAGCTCTTAGCTCCTTGTAAAATCCACTTGACACTCAACTGTATCTCTCAACTTTGCGGAACATGAGCACAAGAAATCTTGAAAAAGCCAAAATTTATTGGAGGGGGATAAAAGCCCAAAAACCAGGGACACATTTTAAACATTGCTTGTATAACCTTGGAAAGTTGCTAGACTAAAATGCTGTGCTACCACCATGCATTTTACTTGCAAGTCTTGAACTCAGGATCTTGTGCACTACAGTCACAGCAACATACCACTATAACAAACCAGCTGTTTTTTGAAAGACAGGAAGACTGAAACTTAAATGGCTATCATTTAGTGAATTTAGTTCTTACCATAGCTCTGAACCTCTTAGCACAAAAAACATACATAAATGCAATAATGGGGGAATACAGCCCCCAAACATATTCAGTAAATTCAGTTCTCACCATAGCTCTCAACCTCTTAGCACAAAAAGAGCACAAAGCAAATAATGGGGGAATACAGCCCCAAAAATAGGGACAAATTTCAAATATTGATCTTATAGACTTAGCATAAAATGTTTTGTGTTACCGTGTACTTTTTGAAGAATAAGAAGTCTGAAATTTAAACGTATGAAAATCCAGAAAACCACAGATTTTATGAGGAACAGAACAAACTATAAGGCAAAAATCTGAATGCTTTTCACAAATGGTGGTGGGTAGGGAATTCAGGTTCTTGCTACCTGTATCCAAGGCTGAGGGTTTGAACCTGGGTTTCTCTCTAGCCACCAGTTATAGTTAACTGGGGCATTTCACACACACACACACACACACACACACACACACACACACACACACACACACACACACATGCAGACAAATTGCCTGCATCGCATTTCTCCATTGCAAAGTTGCCGAGCATGCATGCATGTGTTCTGAAATGCTGAACACAGATTGTCCAGTCTATGTGGTTGTAACCGCATAGACCTCTGGGGCATCTGTAAAATTGCTGCTGCCTCTTCCAAATCCAGACTGGTGAAAGAGCAGTCTGGATTCAAGTTTCTACTCATCCATGCATGAGAGTTTTGGGATTTTTTTTTTATTTTTGGTTTTCAGGTGGGGGCTGCAGTCCAATAGGATGAACCACCACTGATCATGTCCTGTGTAACCTTCATCTATAATGCTGCTGTAGTGTGGTATGCATCCTTTGTTTTTAATGTTATTATTTTTTGTAACATGTATCATGTCCTCTTTAATGTTCATCTATAATGCTGTTGTAGTGCACAGAGCACCGAGATTACAATTTGATGTCAGAAAAAAATAAAGTTGTTAACGGCTTCTCTGCCACAAAACCAGATAGCAACAGGGCTAGCATATTTGGGCAAGCAATGGGTTCTAATAGTGGACAGTGCTGGTCAGCAAACAACCAGAGAAGGTAAAACAGACTTCTTTCTGGCTGTTGTCCATGCCTCTAAAAGGACCAGGAGTTTGACTCACATTTTTGCTGTGTCCCTTATAACTATTTCAGTAACTTGTAAATCACTAGGGATTGCAGTCAGTCAGTAATGCCATACACTAGAGTTTAATACTTATTACTGTACTTCAATTAACGTTTTGAGTGAATCAAGTAATATTTAAAAACTATCCCTGCTTCTGATCCCTTGTCCCTCCATTATTTTAGATTAGTCAGAATTTCTATGCAAAAGTACACAATGCTTGACTAGCATTCAGAGTCAGTAAAACACTTTGTGGCCCTATTCTTTCCTTTTTTTCTGTTATTGGAAATGCATGGAGCAGATAAACCATGGTGCACTGAAAAGAATTATGATCAAGTCACTGATCATAACATTTTATTATATTATCTCCATATGTATGAAATTATGCAGCTTTTTAGCTTTACTCTTGCAGTGCATTTATTGGCATTCAGGTCTCAAACACATGATAAGCTGGTCGTGACCAGAGTCATGATCATAATCATTTTAATCTTACATGTATAACATACATCATGTTCCCTAATACAGTAACTTTTGTCAGTAATGCTGTTATTTTGTAACATTTTTCATGTGCTTTGACACTGTGACTATTTTACATGTATATTATTTATTTACTTATTTATTGACATTTGATTACTGGGAAAATTAGACTGGGTAGAAGCCTATTTTTATCAGAGGCCTGGGGAGAAAAGCTTCAAGTTATTATAAAACATTTTAAGAACAATAATTATACAATCTTCAAAAATAAAAATAAAACATCTGCAGATGAAATAATTATAGCACAACTAGACATAATATAACATTGGTTAAGAATTGATAGAAAGCATATGACAATAATTTAATATTACAGACATTTTAGACAGTTTGTAGAGAAATTAAAGGTAAGTTAGTCTAATACAAACAGGAATTGCAATATGAAGTGAAGAAAAAACAGGCTTATGGTATATTTAGACAGAAGGTCAGGGAAGAGAATTTAGATACCAGTGAGGAAGTAAGTGAAAAGGGGAGACTAAGGAGATATAAGGAATGAAAAGGTACTTGGTCACATTTAAGGATGTAGTTTATCCTGGTTTTGAGCAAGAACAGAGCCAGATTTTAGATAGGAAGTCTTTCAGAGTGGTTTTGAAAGATGGGAGGGAGGGTATACAGGTAAGGAGTACAGACAGTGTCCAGCAGAATTTTTAGGTTTGTAGACAGACAGACGTTTTTGGTCACTGGATCGCAATGACCTACTGGGAACATAGTTGTGCAGAATGTTTTTAGTGCTGGACAGACAGATGGATGCTGGATAATTTTATAGGTGGTACGAAGTTGTGTATATGTTAGTTGATGTGGTAGTTCTAACCAATTTAGGCTTTTCAGTGCTATACAGTGGTGGGTTCTGTAAGGTTTATGTGCTGCTAATTTAGCAAATTTGTAATAGCATTGTTCAAGTTTTAATTTTTCTGACGTCTGAAGGTTAATAAGGATGGGAGCATCATAAAGAAGAGTGGGGAGGAGATAAGTAGTGGCAAGTGCAGTTTTAGTTGTGTCATTGAGAAAGTTTTTGACTCTGTAAAGCATCCCTATCTTTTGATGATTTTTTTTTCTTATGCAATTTTGTATATGCAGGTCAAATGTAAGATTATCATCCACTATCACCCCTAATAGTTTGCTATGAGAAGTGACTTCAATAGTTGTCTTATCAAGAGAGAGGACTTTAAATTTTGTTTTTTCATGAGAGAGAAAGATTTTGGGGAAAAAAGTAGTAGTTTGGTCTTTTTTGGGAGGAGCATGAGTTGTGAGTTACAAAGCCATGTTTCAGTGGCTGTTAAAGCTTCCTGAGTAATTTTTTAGTGGTGTACCATATTGTCAGATGTGCAGATGCAAGTAAATCATCTGCATGTTGTATTAGGGTGGCCTGCTGTGTGGAAGCATAGAGGGTGCTTGTGAAAATGTTAAACAGCAGGGAACCAAGGATAGAGCCTTGTGGTACTCTGATCATGACTAGGAGGTAAGGAGAAAGCGTAGAGTGCCATTTTACTAACTGATAACATGTTTGACAGGTAGCTTTTGAACCACAGAAAGGTGGGATAGCGAGGACATTTGAAGATGTTTGCTGTGACAAACTTATGTCAAAGGCTTTAGACAAGATTAGAAATAAGGAAGAAACTAGTTTGCCATTACCACTAGCTTTATTGACAGTATCTATATAGGTTAGAAGAGCAGTGTTAGTACTGTGGGAAGGATGGACTCCATGTTGGTTAGGGGACAGGAATTTTTCCTGAAAGAGATAGTCTACCAATTGTTTTTGAATACATTTGTCAAGTATTTTGGAGAGGGGAGATAAGATAGCTATAGGTCTAAAGTTGTTAATGTCTGTTGAATTTACTCCTTTGTGCAGGAGGATAATGTATGACTTTTTCCAGAGAGAGGGACTACAGGATTCCTTGAGAGATGTATTTATAAGGATTGAGACAAGAAAGGCAAAGCTGTTGGCTGCTATTTTTAGGTACTTGCTTGGAAGGTCATCAGCTGAAGAAGAACACGGTTTAAGGTTAAGAGTAGTTTTATATAGGATGTGGCCACAAGTTTGAAGATGAAAGTGGATGTAGTAATTTTTGGCTTTTGGGAAGGGAATGAATTAGATGTAGAGGAATGTTTAGTTAGAGATGCCATACTATCTATAAAATAAGAGTAACTTGCTTCCTCTGCTCTGACATTATAACATCTGTCTTAAATGCTGATATCTTATATGCATAACATGCTTTGCATGCCCTGGCATTGAACCTTTGTCTTTTGATGTTGTTTTATAAATGTATTAAGTATCATGTGCTCTGACATTGTCTGTTCTGTCTTCAGTCTCTAATGCTGTTGTCTTATATGTGCAATATGTATAATGTGAGCTAATGCTACAACCTTTACTCTAATGCTGTTATCTTATGTTTACAGAATGCATCATATGCTCTAGGTTGGCCTAATGGTTAAGGTGTTTGCCTTGCAAGAACAAGGTGCAGGGTTTGATTCTCACAAGGGATAATTGGCTAGGCTTAAAATGGCTCACAACAGCAGTTAGCCAAGTACTAATCTATGAAGCTATGACCATTCTTTCCATTGCCTCTTTGCAATTATAATGTTTGACCTTATTATAAGTTCATAAGTTCTTACAAAACTATTGATCTGTGAGGATCTTGAGGAGCCTAGCTTTATATTTTCACGGTAGTTCTTAACTCTTAAATTTTGCCGAACAATGATATTTACATGTTTTTCTTACTAATGGGGGACAGGGCTACAAAACTGGTTGTGGATTTGCGATTACTTATTAATATTTATTTACTATTTGTCCACTGGGTTAGTGGACTGGTCTATTTATCCTTTTCAGCCATGACCCACACCCAAAGAAGAGAAAATGCATCAGTCTTTCAATCAATACTATTATATACAAAATAAGTATATATTAAAATACAGAACATAATGGTAAGATTGAATAAAGATAGGCTAAGATAAATATCTGGTCAGAGTGCGTTGAGAAAAATGTACCTCTCCCCTGGGCTGCCTCATTAGCACGTAGCATGAGTGCAGAGATAGCTGACACAGTGTTGCATGTCTTTGTGCAAAAGCACCCTGTTAGGGCCATCTGTGAATTCATAAAGGTTACTGCAAGGGTACAGATCATGTACACCTCATGGTAAATTTATGAATTACCCCCAGAAAGTTTACACATCAGTTAGTATGGACAGTGCTTTTATTGTTTATTTATTTATTTATGTGTACATATGTTTACTGGGATAGAACACCGATCCACTCAAACCACTTTCAGGTTCAGTCCATGGACATATTTGTTTTGAAGCATAGACACATAAGACACTCTCATTTCTTAGGCATCATTAGAAATGCCAGAACCAAACAAATTGATCACTGTCTTTAAATTATTAACCTAATGGAACAAGTTATAGAATACTAGCATGAACTGTTTTATTTCCTGTGAGTATTTTTTTCATCCTACCTCTGAGAAATTGTAAGAAAATGGAAAACTGTCTATGTATTTATAGTTAGGATAATAAAACAGAAAATGTATTATTTTATCCTAAACAAAAAGAAGTAACTAGAGAATTAAAATGAGAAAAGTACAGGGTAGCAAGAAAATTGTTGGTGCTCAGACTAAACTTAGGTGGTCAGTGTTGTTTTCTGGCAAACTGAATTTCTCTCACCTGATTTAAGAGATGACAAACAAGGAGTGTTTGAGTTCAGAAGTTGTCAGAAAAAGGCAGCTGCTTTTGTGTCAGGGTACAAGCACTAAAAACTGAAAGTGGCCAGGAATATCCATAATTAAATCTAACTTGTGTGAGCGCTTAAAGGGCAGTCAAATAGGCCTTTGAAAAGGGAACCATGCAGGCACTTGAATCAAAAGCACATGAAAAGCACTGTTTCAAAGTGTGGGACATGAGCAGCTTGTAGCTCGAGTAGGCTGCTGTTCAAACTGAACTTAAATATGAATTAGAGCAACTATCTATGGGGAGAGAACAGCAGGGAAGACATTTTTGGGTAAGAGAGCAGGAAGGCAGTGTTATGGTTCATGGAATTTAGGTTTATGGAAGGAGCTTGGACTTTAGGTTTAGGAAGGGATAGTGGAGCTTAAGGGTAAGGAGCGAGGACTCAGCTTGGGAACTGCATGGGAATTTTAGCGTTTGTGTTTAGGTTCTGCTTAGAGTTATAAAGTCATGTAGGGTCAGGTGTTGAAAGCTATGTAGCAAGTGGAGGTCGGGCTATATAAAATTTGAACACTTGCATTTTTGAACTAGTTACAGGGATCAGATCTGTTCCACGCTGTTTACTATCAAAATGTCAAGCTGAAAAACAAACTCTTGTTCATAACACAAAGAAAACAGTGAAAGTTAAAATCTACAGCAGTTCACAGTGCCAAATCAGCTGAATGAATTTAGGGGATTCGACATTGTCTCTGAACAGAGCATGTGATATTCGCATAGGAGGTCAGGTAAGTGAAACACACACACCTCACAGCACGTTTTTGCATAGGGGCAAGCCCCCTGCAACCCCTGGTAACTATATATTCCAACTACAAGATCATATTACAGTGAGGAAAGGGGTGAATGCCCCAATCCACACTATACTGAGATCTCTGTACATTACTTTGAGTTCTTATCAGCGAAAGCACAATAGCATTCGCTTATGTGAACTTTCAGTCATGTACTGCTCGGCAACAGAGGAATCAAACATCTACCATTCGATTTTCTGTCTGTAGAGTATGTCCATTCATCATTTTGATAGTAAACCATTCCACACTACTAGCATGTGACCATCTATAAATACACAGACACATTAGGATTGCAGGTGGATCAAACTACTGTATGACAATAAATAATTTGAAATATGTAGCATAAAAGATCCTAATGGTTTTGGAAACATTCTATGAAAAGGAAATATCATGCAAACTTTTAATTTCCTGAAGTACCAAATATTTATAATATGACTCGATTAGTCATTTAACCAGATCAAATGTGTGCAGCATGCTTTAAAGAATTACATTTATAACATATTTTATATCAAAGCATAATAAAATCAGAGAGGTGTCACAAGCTATAATACTAAATTTGCACCTATTAGGGCTATAAAAGAAACATATCTAAAAACAGAATACTGCTGAAATCTTCTGCTGAGTGGAAATGGAGAAGGAGAAAGGCAGACCTTTTTGGCCCTCTGTAATGCATTCCTTCCTTACGAAATCTAGCTAAGCCTCAGTTTGATTGGATTTCTTATGCTTTCTTTTTCCTCTTTGTTAATTCGTGACACAGCATCCTGTGACCTAATATGTAAATTATAGTTGTGGTCAGAATAGGATTTTTCGATATAAGTACTGGAGCACAATGAACAAGTTACAGATCTCAGGCAGACTAACTTATCAAAATGTGGAAGAAGTACATTGCCTTGCTTTTTATTGCATCAGTTGTACTGCAGACCACTGCTGCAGATCCAGGTAAGTTTGATTTTGTGTCACAGGTAAAACATTTTTTTTCATAAAGTAACCAAGATCACCATCACTTCATATTCTAGAATACATTTTGCATACAATGATGATTCATTGGTTATAAGATTTAACGTGTAAAAGCTTTATAACAACACCAAATATAGTACTGCATACAGTTCATGGTGATACAATGATACACAAGCTGGCTGACAATAATACAGTAGCTATGAAACCATATTATTGTCTATCAAATCTGGCAGACACTTTCATTAAAATTAATGATATTTGCAATATTCTATTCTAGAAAACAAATAATTTGAAAAAAAAGTAGAGAAATTATTTGTGCTACAACTTTCAACTAATAAAACATGTGCACATATGTGTGTGTGTGTGTGTGTGTGTGTGTGTGTGTGTGTGTGTGTGTGTGTGTGTGTGTGTGTGTGTGTGTTGAATCATGGGAATACAGCAAGGCACATCCTCAAGTTAATTATGCAAATTGTGAAACAGCACTTGATGAACAAAATAACCGTTAAAATAATTACTAAAGAAAGCAATGCTAAACTTGTCCTCAGATATTTGTTTCCTGAATTAAAAAAAAAAAAAAAACATTCGGTATACCTATAAAAATGTAGATAATCTAACATTGTAAGTTTGGCTTTATTGTTATAATTTAGAAAGACAAATATATAAAGTTATGTCCTGAAAGATCCTTATGTCATCTAACTATATTCAGGTCATCCGGTTAATACTTTGCACCAAATCCTTGTAATGTTTAATCTGTTTTATACCTGCAGAAAACTCTATCAGCATGAAAAACATGTACAACTAGCCATAAGTATTGTTTTTTTAGAAAAATAAGAAATATTAAAGCAGATGTCTGATAGTATATTTCGTCATGAAAAAATGCAATATGCACTTCTGACTTTTATGTGCTTTTATTGCCATCACAGAAAAGCAGATACCATCAGCTGAGAGGACACATTTATGTTAAATCTAAGTCATCCCACTCTGCCAGAGGTAGCATTTATATAGGTTTGTAGATTTATGAAAATAATACTTTAAATGTTTGAACCTTTTAGTTGTTGACAGGTAAAGTGGTTCTGAGGCAAATCTACGTTAATGGACCTTAACATCACTTACCTTTTTAGAATGATTCTTATATTAGTAAGAGAGTTTATTGATTTGGCTGTTACTTGGCCTATGTGTTACAACATTATCCTCTTTATCTTTTGTTTGGCTGATGGTGAACACTATTAATCTTTCTAGTGTTGGGTCTATATTATATGAACGAAAGTTCATATAAGCGAATGCTCTAATGAGCAAAACTCATGACATTGAGGTGTGTGTTGTGGGATCGCAGTACAGTAAAGATTGAAGCTTTTGCCATTTCCTCACTGAAGTGCGATCCTGGAGTTGGAATATATATTTAATAGGGGGTGTGGAGGGTGCAGCCCCCCACAATATTGTCTTCAATCACCAGGATTTTTGCTCATTGAGCGTTCGCTTATATGAACTCTCGTTCATATAATATAGACCCTCTAGTGTTCACTAATTATAGTTTGAAAAATGTTTGTCTTCTGTAAATGTCAATGTCTTTTCAATGTTAGCACATGTATGGTTTCCAGTAAATGCCTTGCTGAAGGGTTTGTCTTCGAAATGTTGCTCTTTTCTTTCATCTTGCTGTCAAGATCTTGTCTTTCACACTAAAGAAAACCACACTAAACAGTTAATGAAAGTAATAGTAATAATAATGATGATGATAATGGTAATGATAGTAATTGTAATAACAATAACAGTCCCAGCTATAATAGTCAGTGAAGTGCTAGGCTTCTGTGCTTAAACATATCAAATGAAGCCATTGGACTTGTAGTATGCATAGTAATTACACGACTTGTGTAGAATCAAAACAAATGATCTAGAAATCAGTAATCGTGATTACAAAAAGAAAGTAAAATAAACAAAATACCAACAAAGGAATGCACAAAAATCAAACTAAAAAGGATGAACCCCCCCGAAAACTTTTAACAGACATGTATGCAAAGCAATTTCTGTGGGTTCCCTATTAGATGAACAAATGCTTAAAATGTCGAGTACGACATGCTCAACAGCTTTTAAGTGAATGTTCATCTAAGAAAAACCTAAGAATGTCAAAAGAAGGAGTTTTGAAAAGTTATAGTTGGCCAGCCATCAGGAAGCCAACGGCTGACGTCAGAACATTCACCTTGTCTAGCCATTCTTACAGTCCTCCACTGTGGTGCAATTTCGTCATTCACCCTGTGTAATGTTATGACAGTCCTCCAATGTAGTGTGATTTTGGAGTTGGTATATTTAAGTAGGGGTGTGTGGAGGGCACAGCCCCCCTACGTTGGGGGGTGTGGGAGTGAAGCCCCCTCACTTTATTTTGTTTGTAGATTTGTTTTTTTTTGGGGGGGGGTTAATGGTGTACAGTACATTTTAGCCATCAGCTGTTGGCTTCCTCATGGCTGGCCAACTCTCAGTTTTCAAAACTATTTGTTTTGACATTATGGGGTTTCACTTAGATGAACATTTGCTTAAAAGCTGTCGAGCATATGGTACTCGACATTTTAAGCATTTGTTCATCTAATATGCACCCTTTCTGTGGAGGCCTCACCTTTTCTGCCGTCTCCATTTCCTCTAGCTTTAGAAAGGAATTCTCTCCAATACAGTTTGACTTATATGGCATCCATCTTTTACAATGCTTGTTTACATACAGTCGAAGTCAACTGTACATGCTGCAGTGAAATATAGTTCAGTAAAACACAAAGATCATCATCTAATGATGACACCCTTATTGTAAAGTACAATTTGGCATTTGGGTTTCAAAAGACATGCAGTAGCTAATGCACTTATTTGTTACAACAACACTAGATAAATGCAATAGTGAAACAGAGTAAAGCAATGCAACGTGGCATAGTTTATAATCTAATTTGTAATATAACAATATCTGGTATGCTGTGTCTCCAAAGGATACTATTTGTAACATGTAAATAAATAACCTTGTTAGACTCTTTATAAGCTAGAATCCTCGATACTCAAAGAACTCTGTCACATTTCTAGACATTGCCTTTTTCAAATGAAATTTATGCTGTGTTTTTCATAAGTTCTTAGGTAGGTACTAGGCTATTGGCCCTAGGGCCTATATAAGCCTAGGCAAAAAAGTACCCTGGCTTTTGCCACCCAAGAAAATTATTTTCCTGTGCCCTTGTTGAGCAGAGCCACAGAAGTGATCCCTGGGGTGAATTTCCTATTTCCCATTCAATCATCAAGATTGTTCAAATTAAATTTATGCTGTTTTTCATAGGTTCTTAGGTAGGTACTAGGCTATTGGCCCTAGGGCCTATATAAGCCTAGGCAAAAAGGTACCCTGGCTTTTGCCACCCAAGAAAATTATTTTCCTGTGCCCTTGTTGAGCAGAGCCACAGAAGTGATCCCTGGGGTGAATTTCCTATTTCCCATTCAATCATCAAGATTTTTCTTGAAGAGTGCTAATGAGGAGCTCTGTTCCCTTTAGCAATGATGCCATTAGCTTAAATTCAAATAACACACTTGCCTAACATTATCTGGTTACATGAATGAACAATCAAGTGAGTGCAGAGATTCGGGAAGGCTCATTTCCTACACTGTGGAAGTAAACATACATAAAACCTCTTTACAAAGAAAACAATGTGTTAATCTAATAACTTCAGGTTTAATACAATTGCAAGCACTATAGTAATTATAGTAATTATTCTAGAATGAATAGTCCATCGTAAACCAACTGCACTAAGTGGGATAACATATTACTCAAATCCCGATGCAGTTTTGTAAACATTTTCTCTATAAAGACAAGACCACTGACAACTGCTTATTTTGTACAAAATGCACTTTGCATTGGTCATGTTGTATCAGGCCTGTTTATTGATTGGTCAAATGCTTTTATACATCCAGCCATTAGCCATCCAGACTTTGTGGGCCAGCTATCTGTTTAAGCTGCTTTAGAAGCTAGTGAATTTATACATTCTTAATTCAGGACAAAGAATTTTTTCAAAGTTTGTGGATGACAAGGGAATTTCACATTTACTTGCCACTTTTTTTCAGCTTTAATGGAAGCTTCCAGTAGGTCACTATACTAACTTCCTTACAATCCAGTACATGGGTGACTTGCTATTGCCTGTGTGGCCAAGTTATAGTTAAAGGGTGAAACTCTGAGCAAATGTATCTGTTCTGAAACACTAGCTTCAGGATTCCTTCCACCTGCTAAGCCAATTCATTTCATTGTCACTGAAAGTATTTTTTAAATGCCTTTATTGAATTCTCACTTGTGACATGGGCAAATGTACACGTATATAAAAGTAAGCAAACTATAGTAACAAGTTCACATTTGCAAACATTACACATCCCATATATTCTTCTGCAGAACATGATCAATCCAGCATTACATAAATTGTTCACTTCATGCCTTTTCTTAAATCTCTTTCCTCCTTCAAAACATTGTCTTGCATGTATTGTTCCCATAATTTCCTTTTTTTTTCTATGTAATTTGCTCCTACCCTTTTCCTAAAGATCCTACTTCCTCTTCTTTTGTCTCTGTTACAATATTTATTTCTTCAAGTGCACTTGATTTAGACTTTGGTTTCCATTTTCTAGTAACTGCTTGTTGGTAGCCACCAGAATAGAATTTACCAAAGCCTTACTATATCTAGGCAATGCAGATCCTATAACCCAGCTCAAAAAATTGTTTCCTTAGTTACACTCGGTTGCTCAATTGCTATTCTTGACAGAGTACTCTGGAGGGAATTTTTAAAGTCTACCAACTCATACGCTAAACATGATGTGCCCAGGTACCTCTTTTTCCTCATCACAGCTCTAAAATTTGTCATCTTTCTGTGTAAAAAATATGTGTAGTCTGCATGGGGTATAAAAGTACCTATGCAAACATTTTAAACAAAAATCCTATATCTTCTACACTTTGTTGCATATTTCGAAGCCAAATGTATGTTCCTCCATTGTTTCTTTCTGAATTGCTTATGTAATTGTTTTTATCCATCTTTTCTGACTATCTGATTGATTCCTATAGTTATTGTGCAATATTTTGTATGCCTTACTAATTATCCTATTTTTAACAGCAGCTTCTGTTCTAGATTCATCTAGAAACTAAACCAGTACAGGTCTTTCTGTTAGGATACCCAATCTCTTTATCTTTGCCAATATTCTGATATCAATAGGGAAGGCAGTCTCCAGCCTGCAGTCCAAATGTCTTCTTGGCCTTTTCTCATTCCAGTACCTTTCTTTCTCTAATTATTTGTTCCTGATACCTTGGTTCCTTTAGCATTTTCTGACAGTAAATTGTATCCCCTCTTGCCTATTCTCTGTAACCTAAATTGCAATCATCCCTATCATCAGAATCTCTTTCCTCCATTATTGTGTTGCCTTAGTTCATAGTATATTTTATGTTACTTAATAACTATAATATTCTGTATAACTGTTGTTATTCTTGTTAATAACCTGCATCCAAAATCCCATTCTTTCCATATTTCTTGAATTTCTCCCCTGCTTCATCATCATCAATTTCAGCTTTGAATTGTAGCTTCCTGTTGTGTTGTATAGAAGAGCTTTAACTGCACAGCTTTAAAATGTCTTTTCAAATCAATTGATCCTAAACCATCTTAAATATTGGAAGGATCTGCTTATTCCACTTAACTCTTGCCCTCTTCTCCTTTAATTCTTTATTAATTCTATCCACAGCTTCTCCTATGGTTGATAAAAAATGTACCTGATCTGTGTATAAAACTAAAGGGACTAAAACATTTTACTGCTTGTGTCTTGCTATTGATATTTATAGGCAAAATCCATCAGTTTCTGAGTTTTTGCATTATCTTTTATTTATTCTCTTCCCACATATCCTTAGCTGCCATAACAGAATCTATTTTTACCCATACTCCTAAATACTTCATTTTATCATGTCCCCATAAATATGTATATTGCTGAATCAGTTCACATGTAGGTACATACGTTTATAGCTATAGCCTTTATTTTATCGTCAACTTTATATGTTGAAATAACTTGGAGCTGTCTCAGAATGTTCCACAACATTGAGATGTCCTTTTCTGTTTTTTATCAGGTACAAAATAATGCCATCTGCAAATAAAGCTAAATTTTATTGATTACTATAGCATTATATCCGTTAATTTCTGAGTCACTCATTTTTTTGCCAATGGTTCTAAATATAAAACAAATAACAGAGGGGAAAGAGGGTTCCCTATTGATTTGTCAACAGCTTAGGTTGTCGAATGTGTATTCATCAACACCTAAGCGTCAAACGCTTAAAATAGCGAAAGGCCACATCATCGAATTTTTTCCTCGGGAAAGAATTTGCATGGCCATTCTCGGGGATTTGCCCTTTCCTCAATGTAGAGCGGTCTCAAAGTTGATATATTTAGTTAGGGGGGGTGTGGAGGTGAACACCCCCCCACTATGTTTGGGTGTGTTTGTTTATTTTGTTTGTGGACGGCCAAGTGAATTCTTTCCCTAGGAAAGAATTCAATGATTTAGCCATTCACTGTTTTTAGCTTTCAATGCTTAGGTGTCGATGATTTTGGATTCAATAACCTAAGCTGCTCATGTTATGATATAGACACACTAAGAGGATACCCCTGTCTGATTCCTCTATTCAGACACAATTTGTTACAGAGGAATCCTCCACTTTGATTTTTGACTCTGATCCAGCATATGTCAGGGAGCAGCACTGGGTAGCAAATAAGACATCCACTGCTCCATATTTTATTATGTATATTGACGACTTATAACTATTATTTTATATGCTCTTATAATTTTCTAGTAGTTTTTCCAATGGAAAAAAAATCCCAACTGAAGCAGGTAGCAGTATAAACAAAAATAAAATGGTACAACAACCAGCTCTGTGTAAAGAATCAAAGCAGCTGATTCATATCACTATAATTAGAGGACAATCTTTCATCAATATACTTACAGAATTTACAAAAATAATATTTGAAGGTACATGTTTGTAGGTACTTTTATCCCTTCAAGTCTGTGTTTTTGTTTCAAAGACTTCTTTAGGTTCATCCCATTTTATGTACAGTATAAATGATGGCTCCTTCCTAACTTTTTGGATTAAGTCAAGATTTCTTTCCAAAATTTTCATTAGGTAAAGACTAAGTAATTTACTATGTGCTTTTCCAATAATCATAAGTTGACCTGATGTGGAAATCAAACCACACACTGACTGGCTGAGAAATAAACATTTTAACTATTATACAGTCAAAATAAAACAACACTTCAAGTGATAACTCATTTAACAGTAAAAATAGAAATAGAAAAAAATCACTCTGTTGATGGGTAAGGTTACCACTGACATATCTACTAACAAAGATAGGGGGGGTAGAACCTGAAGCTGTTGTGAGGAAGAGACCTCAAACTGCATGTGACCAGTTTTTCAAGGATTGCCACTACCATTCCACAGAAACAGGCTGAAATCAAGTGAGGGGCCTGTAAACAAAGGCAGTATGAAGAGAAAACAGCCCATCCAAGATGAGAACACCAGGGCACTCAAAAAGTTGTGGGCAATGAGTGACATGGGTTAGTTTGGAATATATCTGATCAAGTACTTAATGATTTGAAATCTAAGGTACTGAATAAATTAACTGAGACATTGATAGATTTTAGACTATTTGTTCATAACTTACTTTTAAGGGCATCCGCAGTGGTGAGGGCAGCCGCGGTGGTGCAGCAGTTAGCATTGCCGCCTCACAGCAAGAGGTTCTCCAGTTATATCCTCAGCTGGGGTGCCTTCTGTGCGGAGTCTGCATGTCCTCCCTGTGGTCATGCGGGTTTCCTCTGGGTGCTCCAGTTTCCTCCCACATCCCAAAGACATGCTTTAGGTGGATTGGACACTCTAAACTGGCCCTAGGTGTGAGTGTGTGTGTGTGTGTGTGTGTGTGTGTGTGTGTGTGTGTGTGTGTGTGTGTGTGTGTGTGTGTGTGTGTGTGTGTGTGTGTGTGTGTGTGTGTGTGTGTGTGTGTGTGCCTTCTGTGGAAGGTTGGGCGCTGGGCTGGACACTTGACACTGTAAAACTCCACTGCCAATCATGAGCAGACAGGTGATCCGCTGTGGTGACCCCTAATCAGGAAAAGCCGAAAGAAGAAGAAGTTCATAACTTATCTTTGAAACTAATGTTTAATAATGAAGATTTTGATAGTGCTTCCTGTTTATTCAGAAAGCCCATTGCTTTTATGCCACAAAATAATACCGTTATTGATGCTTTTATGAGGCTGTGTGAAGATGATTTGTATGAATGGTTCAGTCAGAATAAGAAAAGCAAAAAGTTTTTTAACCTTACCTTAGCAGAAAAAAGGGGTTCTTATAGCATTACAGAATGATGAGAAAATATTGATTAAACCGGCCGATAAAGGTGGGTATATAGTTGTTATGAATAGAGACTTATATTTTAATACTATGCGAGATATGCTCATGGATATGAATGTATATAAAGTTATAAATAAGCAAGCAATAGATAATATAAAGCATAGAATCTTGACTTCATTGATGGAATGTCTGCAGATGGGTGCCATTTCTAAAGATTTATTTCAATACTTGGTAGAAGATTATCCGGTTATCCCTACCATCCACGGGTTACCAAAAATTCATAAAGATTTATTCTGCCCTAAATTAAGACCAATTGTTTCTGGAGCCGGTTGGCTCACAGAGCCTCTGTCGAGTTTTTATATATATATATATATATATATATATATATATATATATATATAGAGAGAGAGAGAGAGAGAAACAACTACGACCAGTTATAGATCAATATAAGTTTGTGCTTAAGGATAGCAAACACTTTCTACAGGATCTATATGGCCATTTAAGTGAAAATGGAAATAGAATGTTTGATTTGTTTGTAACTATGGATATTGTATCCTTGTTTACGTCAATGCCCAATTCACTGGGTATTGAAATGGTAAAAAAAAAATTTGGGTAGAAACAGTGACTATACACCTGAATGTATAGATCTAATTTGCTTTCTATTACAGATGGCATTATGTCTTTACCTTTGATTAAGGTTACTATCTACAAACATCAGGTGTAGCTATGGGCACTCCGTGTGCCAACAGCTATGCTAATCTGGTCGTAGTTGAATGGGAACATCATAATATATTGAGTCAAATAGGTGGAAACATATGTTAATTTTACAGAATTGTGGATGATTTGTTCCTACTTTGGTAGGGGAGTGTAACTGAGCTGGAAATATTTATAAAATGTATGAATCCTACTACTGAATTTTTGAAATTCACTTACAAATATTCATATTATAGCATTGATTACCTTGATATACAGATAGCCAAGGATGAAATGAATAAGGTTTCTACCAAAATATTTAGGAAAGAATGTTACTATCCTACTTTCATACATCGAAATAGCATGCACCCAGGACATGTTTTCTCTATGTATTGAAGTGACCAATGGTGAGGATCTCCAGATTCACACTAGATGAAATGGATTTTGATCTAAGTCTAAAGCAGATTGGCAGTGATTTTATGAGTAGAGCTTACAATGAAGTAGAGGTGAATGAAACTAGTGCATTGGTCAAGAGCAATAGGAACTATACCAATAGACCCTATTTTTCTACCTCATACAGGACAACGTCCCTGGGATGCAAGCAAAGTAATAGGCTTACATTCACATTAACTTACAGTACCGACATTGAAGAAATTAGACGGATTGCCAGAAGAAACTGGCATATACTAAAAACTGGTGACAATGTGGCACAGTTAGTGAGTGCGGGACCTACTTTTAGCTACGGAAATAAGAAATCTTTGAAACGACAATTATGTTATGCTGAAATGAGATTAGTTAGATCAATGATGCGATAGGTACAAAGGCATGTGGGGAGTGTAGATATTGTATATTTATAGATGAATCCAACTCCTTTGTGCATCCAGACTTGGGAAAGGTTTTTAACATCCAGGTCTCAGCTACATGCAACACAAAACATTTAGTATATCTCACCCATTGTACTCTATGTAAGAAATTCTATGTGAGAAAAACAAATAGGAAGTTGTGTGAACATAACAGGGACCATATATATTGCATGGGGAAGGACTTAGATCATAGTGCCTTAGCAAAGCATAATAAAATAGAAGGTGAACAGCATAGATTTTTATTTCAGGTGTTAGATGTCATTCAGGAAGGAATGTGATTAGGTGATATGACAAATAAAACTGAATGTAGTGAGACACGCTGGATTTTAAGGCTAAGAGCACATAAGGGATCTGGTTTGAATGATATGGTCCCTTTAAAACCAGAATTGAAAGGGAGACCACTAAGAAAAGAGAATGCATATAGTTAATGGAGATGATGCTTGACATTCAGTCATGTGTTTTTAGAAATGTGAGTGATTGGATGAATGTTTGAGTGTATGTGCTATTTAAATGCTTCTTTTTTATAATGGCTTTAGTCTGAAGAAGCAATTGGTGAATTGTGAAAGCACTCTGGAATTAAAGTATTTCTTGTTTCTACTAAATTTGTATCCAGTGACTTATATTCCTCAGCCGTTATTGTGCTTGTTGCTTTTCTTCTATTTCTACTTTAACCATTATGCCAAACCCCAACTAGCACACCTTTTTGGTTATTCTTGTTCTGTTTATCTCATAACTATCCAAACCATTCTCTACCACTGTGGCAGTGAACTATTTATCATTCTCTGTTCCTAACACACCAGGAAATCATCTATTGTCACTTGAGAGCTTCTGTAATATGTAATATTCTTTAGCTCTTTAGGCTGTCATTTACAGTGTCGACAACTTGATTATTGTAACATCTTTCACAAAAAAGTTTGAACATGTTAGCTTAGATTACCTGAGCGAAATATATATTTTTTAGGAGTGCAGGGTAACAACTATTTGCACATGACTACTTCTTTTTTTAAATTCCGACCTCTTAACAATATTTGGGGAAAACAATTGTCCATGAACCCCCACCCAAGGCACAATGACCACACCATATTGACATGTGATCAATAAATTATCTTTACCAGACCATAAAAAAATTGACATTAAAGTTTATTTGCATTCAGTGTAAATACAAACCATTGTGTCTGATCAAATAATATAACTCTCAAGCAATAGCAGCATTCCACAGACTGCTCAGCATTGAGAGTTATTAAAAAACACTTTTGCTCACTCTGAGCATAGAAGTAGTCCCCAAGAGCATTGTCTGACATTTTTCAGTCCTAGCATTATACTTTCCACTACCAAAATTGAAAATGTGGGAACTATGTTTGGAGCCATGAGACACCCACCAGACTGATAAATTGGCAGGGCAGCCTCATCCTCCCTTTTCCCTTCCTTACCTGTAATCCCTTCTTACACACTGAATTTTAAGCAGTTTCCCAAGTATCTCCTAAAGCAGCAATGAAGTATGGGTATTGAAAAGATCCACCGCAAAGAGACACCATCCTGTCCAATCCAAACCTGATACCTATCTGCAAAGTCTCAATGCTACAGTACTGGCAAATTTAAGGAAGGTGCTGCCCTTGCCACTATAAGACTAATACACCACCAAGCAGTTTCCATTGCTGATGCCTTGACTGCTTCTCTTCAAAATGTCTGTGAATAACAGAAGACCATGCCTCTAATGTCAGTGTAAATTGCTGCTGTGCCATCAATAACTCTAATAATCCAAGGTAAGAATCTTCCTTTAGTTGCATTACCCAAATCATTATCTTCCATTTGTATCACAATAGCCTTAACAGTTAAAGTTGGCCGTTTTATCTCACTTAGTCTCTTACAACAAAGTTGAAAGGTGGCATCACAGCATACTTCACTTGAGTTTTCATATAACTTTACATGTATTTGTACTGAACCCCAACAACCTTCTCCTGATGTTATAGCAGCTCACCTGGGCACCCAAATATATAAGAATGACTTATAAGCAATATTTTCATATGCTTTGCAAATAAACAAATGCCATCATCACCACATAGCTAATAAAGCAGCATTTTAAAAATATCTTGTAAAACTTATAAGCTTCAAAATGTCTGTGAATAACAGAAGACCATGCCTCTAATGTCAGTGGAAATTGCTGCTGTGCCATCAATAACTCTAATAATCTTATAAGCTTGCTGATCCCTGGGCTTTGTATTTGGTTCCTGTGTTCCTCCATTTTCTTGTGTGGCCAGAGGTAGTTTCTTTACTCACCAGTGGGAGTGGGGAGTACTGAGCTGCTTGTTTGTCCTCAGAGGAGTGGTTAGAGACAGCAACTAGTAATTTGTTGGCCATTTTGGGTCATTTCCTGTTTTTTCCAGCCCCCTGCTATAAAGCGCACGTTAGCGCGCTTTAGCGTGTTTTAGCGCGGAGTTGCCACTGTTGCACACAAGAGCAGCGGCGGTTAAACAAGGTTAAACTATTCGGGCTACCTAAATTCCACTCTTCAAATTTTCCCTTAAAACTACCTTCCTCGAACTGTACTGCTGATCTAACCAGCGTATCCTATAACTAAAAAGTTCATCTCTACTTGATTCCCAAGTAGACTATTCTCTATCTGTAATGCCTAGCACTTGCTCCTACAGTACTTTCACCTTGATAAAGCACTTTTATTATAGATAGTACTCCACCAGCCTAGAACCCACATCCCCCAGAGTCATTTGTAAGTTTTTTTTTTGTATCTATTCCTTCTAGCATGTCGAGGGATCAGTTGCTAGTGTCCTCTCCTGCTCAGCTGGTGAACCTGGGAATATTGAGGCAATGTTACAATTGCCTCATGTACACAGACAACCCCCTCCTCCTCCCACAAAACACAAATACATGTGAGAGATGCAACTATACAGCCAAACTGGAGGCTGAGCTCTCTCAACATAGGACTGGCAAGACCAGACAGGAGGAGAAGGTAACCACACACACTACATACCCAGTCACACATAGTACCATCACAACTTCAAATCACACACATAAACACACAAAGACATACTCGGAGGCTCTGATCAAAAATCTACCAAAACAGCAGAGGCCACCAAAGCAGACACCTAAACAACTACCACCTCAGGACCCAACACATGCAACACATAGACCACACAGTCAGAGTGTCAAACAGTCACAGCCCTTAAGGCCAAACACAATGCCAGACACACTCGTCATTGGTGACTCCATAGTCAGACACACTGACGTCCCGCTCACCAGACTGAGTAAGGAGAAGGTCACAGTAAGCTGCCTGTCAGGCGCTAGAATCCGCCACATAACGCAAACACTCAGGTCTCTCAACAGCAGGTGCAAGTATGACTCAGTCATTGTCCACGCTGGTGTCAACGACCTCAGACGTACCTCCTTGGACTACATGAAAAGAGACATTGAGGAGCTCTCTGATTATGTAGCCCAGGCAGGTATGACCCTGACCTTGAGCAGTATCCTACCTTCACCAAGAATGATGCCACAATACAGAGATAAGATGATCGGCTTTAATAATTAGCTTAAATTCTGGTGTCATTCAAAGGGGATCCAATGTCTGTCTGCCTGGGATGACATGCTGGACAAGCCACGCTGCTTCGCAAGGGACGGCTTGCACCTGTCACCCCTGGGCTTCCGGATATTGGCAAAGGCTCTTGCCACCCCCATAGCGTGTTTTTTAGGCAAGGCTCAAATTCTAAACCTACCACCCTAGAACACAAAAAAGGAAAAAAACTAAGGGTAATGCTGCTCAATGCCAGAAGTCTCAATCTCAAGATGCACGCACTCGAGGCCCTTCTCAGTATGGAGAACATCGATGTCTGTGCTGTGACAGAAACCTGGTTCAAGGCTCCTGAGAGCACCCCAGCACTATCAGGTTTTACCTCATATCATGCGTTCCGGCCCCAAAATCCGGACAACACCAAGAAAGGAAGGGGGTGTCCATATTCATAAAGGACACCCACACCTCAAGGTTGGTGGCAATGCACGATGCATCGGAGACCATCCAGGTGCAATTAACCATAGGCAAGACTGCTCTGCAATTTGTAGCATGTTACAGGCCACCCTCCCAAACTCAGGAACCTCGCATGGCCTTCCTGAAAACACTGGAGGGGATAAATGTATCTCCAAACACCATCATACTAGGTGACTTCAACTACCCTAATATAGACTGGGAACACTACTCAAGCCCAAACACTCTAGCCCAAAGGTTCCTGGAGTTCATAAACTCAAATGCCATGGAACAACTAGTCACCATCCCCACAAGAGGAGAAAACATACTTGATCTCATCATCACGAACATGGGATCACAATGTTCAACACCGGAAGTATACCCCTCACTGGTGAGATCAGATCATAAACTAATCTCGCTGGAGGTCCTCATCCCACCCCCACCTGAAATAAAAAAGACCACAGTGAAGAACTTCTCAAAAGCCAACTTCACACTTCTAAAAACTAGTGTGGTCTCCTTTAAGGCCCCTGAGCCGGTGGTAAACATTACTCAAACCGCTGAATCACTTACAAATGCCTTCTACCAGCAGCTACAGGACTGCATGGATCAGGCAATCCCAAACAAAACTAAGACTCTTTGTACCAAAGGCAAGCATCCTGTCTGGTGGACCCCAGCCATAAACAAGCTCTACAACAAAAGGAGGAAGCTACTACAAGATAGAGCAAAATCCTTAAAAGGTAAGACACGCTGCTTCGCAAGGGACGGCTTGCACCTGTCACCCCTGGGCTTCCGGATATTGGCAAAGGCTCTTGCCACCCCCATAGCGTCTTTTTTAGGCAAGGCTCAAATTCTAAACCTACCACCCTAGAACACAAAAAAGGAAAAAATCATTATAAGTAAAAAACTAAGAGCTCTCATAAAATCATCCAAGGCAAATTTTGAGAGAAAAATCGACAAGGACTCAAAAGACAATCATAAGGTCTTCTTTAGCTATGTTAGAAACCTAGGTGGAAACTCTCAGATATGCTCAGAACTAGTTCAAAATGATGTGAAGATTACTGAACCTACAGACATTGCCAACATACTGGCTGACAGGTTCAGTGCAAACTTCTCCCCCCCCCCAAAAAGAGAAATATCTATACTAGAGGATTGTAGCCCCCCAAACATCTCTAACGCCCAGGTGAGAACTGCTCTCTCCAAGGCAAAAAACACAGCATCCATGGGACCAGATGGTGTTCCCGGCTGTGTGCTCCACGAACTCAATGAGGAATTAAACCCGCAGTTAGGACAGCTGTTTAATCTTAGCCTCACCTCAGGGTACGTACCCAAGGAGTGGCGCACGGCGACTGTGGTCCCACTTCACAAGGGTGGTGCCTCCACCGACCCTGGAAATTACTGTCCCATCAGCTTGACAAGCCTTATCTGCAAAGCCATGAAGAGGATCATAATGGAACTCATAAATAAAGACATAGGGAACTTGCAGACTTTGGATCCAACCCAGTTTGGCTTTGCCAAAGGCAGATCATGCCTTTTAAACTTGGTTGACTTTTTCGAAACAGTCACCAAGGCCATTGATGAGGGTAAGGCAGTCCATACAGCCTGCCTCGACCTGGCAAAGGCCTTCGACACAATACCCCACTCAGGTATCATCAAAAAACTCATCAGCTTGAATGTAAACCCATACATCACAAGATGGGTTGCAAACTGGCTAAGTGACAGAACCCACAGGGTCAGAGTTGCTGGCGCCATGTCAGACTCAAAGCCTGTCACAAGTGGTGTCCCACAGGGCTCAGTCCTGGGTCCACTCTTGTTCGGCATCTACTTTTCTGAAGTACAAGCAAACACAGGAGGGTTATGGCTGACAAAGTTTGCAGATGACTGCAAACTGGGCGCCATAGTCGAAAACACATCTGACACAGATATCCTTCAGAAGGGCCTCACAGAAATGGATAACTGGTGCCAGAGCCATGGCCTAAAGTTAAACGCCAAGAAATGCATAGTCATACCCTTCAGGAAAAACAAGGTTACCCCTAGCTACCATATAGGTGGCAATCCACTGAGCACAGAAGAAGTTATCAGGGATCTGGGGACAAAGGTTGACAGCAACCTTTTGTTTGACACTCACATTGCTAAAGTAGTTAGGAAGACCTTCTACATTGCCCACCTGATCATGAAGGGATTCACATCTAGATCAAGGGAGGTCATCGTCCCCCTGTACTCATCACTCATCAGACCAATGATTGAGTACAATGCCCCATTCAGAATGTATCTGACCCAACACCTGCAGCAGCTGGAAAGGCCCCAAAAGTTCCTCACCAAAAGGATAAAGGGTCTCAAAAATATGTCTTATGCTGCCCGACTGAAAGAACTCCAGCTCTATTCAGTCGCATACCGCTTGCTCAGAGGTGACCTGTGCCTGACATACAAGGCCATGTCAAACCCAGATTTGATGAACATGCTTCACCTCAAAAAATCTAGATCCCTCAGAACCACAAGGGCGAGAGACTTAAACCTTGACACAGTTATAAACAGAACGTGCTGGAGGGACAGATTCATCATCCAGAGACTCCCTATGCTGTGGAACAAAATACACATGTGAGGCAGAGCACCTCGCTGGCCTTGTTCAAGAGGAATCTTGACCAATGGATGGGAGATCGCAGATATACCCTAGGGATTACTTCAGTGTCACTGCTTGACAGAGGCACAGCAAAATAATGGGCATAGTTTTCTTCAAACTAAAGGGGTGGCTAAAGCCACATAACTATGGGCTAGGCTTATAAATGCCCTTGGGCAGATAGCCTAGTATGAACCTATGAACCTATGAACCTATAAGCTTTCAAAACTCATCTACCTCTTCTTTAAAAAAATCAGTAGACTTACAATACTGAGCTAAATCTGATGTCCTACCTATGCAAAAAGATTGAGAGAAATATTTGCTTTAACTACACTTTGGATACTAAATGCTGTCTTCACACCACATTAAATTGACATAGCTATACAGGAGTCCCACTGAAAAAAAATGAAAAATTAATTTAGTTTGCTTAGACAATGTTACCTGTCTCCAAGAAGTAACCCATCTGACTGGACATAGCACAGCCTCACAAATGTTCACCAAAATCATATGTTGCACTTTATCTGTCATAGATATTGGCATCTAAATTAAAACTGCATCTTCTGTCACACACACAACAGCTCACTTTAAACTACCTAAAAGCTCACTAATCTGGAATGCACTCTTATACAAACAGAGTAATATTACCCACAAAACATAGAAGTCATTAGTAGCCAATACTGCATGCATAACTTTTAATACCATCTTCAATAACTGCATGCCAATAGGATCCTACCATAGCTAGATCATGGTTAAATGGGGCCCTAGGCAGGGTTTGACCAGGCCCTCCTCTGCAACCTTGTTGGTATTTATACTACCTGGGAGGATTTGGCCAGGGCATTGGGGAGTTCCACTTTCTTTTTCTGATAGCTCAGGTGGATGTAAAAGATCTGACAGGATAGCTCAATTGGATGTAAAAGTTCTCACAGAATCTTCCATTAACACAGACAGATGAGGCTTCAGTTTAACATCTTATCCAAAGGGCAACATACTCAGGAGTGCAATACCACATCCCTCTTAACGTACACTACAGCAATCCATCTATGTGGTGGGGGAGTAGAACCTGTAGCCTTCTGAAACAAGGGCAAGTATGCTTCTTTTTGTGCTACTAACACTGCTTCAAAACTTTATAGAAAAACACTGATGGCCATTTGCTAAACAAAACAGTTGCACACTGAAAACAGATTTAGCATGAGCAACAGTAAACTTCTCTTCATTTGAAATTCACATTCTTTGAAAATGTACTGAAACTCACATTTCTTGAAAATGCACTATAAACTTACATTCAGTCCTGTAGTTTTATTTTTTTCCCCATTATGCACTGAAACAAAATGTATAAACCAATTAACCAACAAAAGATAAAAAGTACAATTTTTAGCACATTCCAATTAACTCTGATCAATTTGCTAGTCGGTATAGAGGATTAAGGTTCTTGTCACCTGTAAGTTACAGTGTTTGAGCCTGAGTAAGCTAATTAACTAACCTGCCAATCTTAACTCAGGCATTTTACTTACACAGACTCAGTCTTGCTATGCAGCCAACACACGCACATGTGTATAGTACCCGGAACAGTCTCCCCAAGCAGCCCAGCTATGTTAGCAAAATATTGTCATGTAATGCCCTGAAAAGTTATAATTCCAAGTTCTCTGTGAGAAGCATTGTATGTGCATTGGAAGCAAGCAGCCTGATCTAACATGCATTGCTGTGCATGTGTTCTATGTCAGCATGTACAGCAATGCATCAGACTTACTAAAAAAGTTGTTGTGGCAACCCCCAGTGGGCACCCAAGCAAGTGAGCCTAGGCAAACTGGCTCAGCCTGAATCCGGTTTTACATCCTACCATCCACTGGCACACTTCTAACACTCTCCCAGCCATTTGACAATCTCCTAATTACAAATGCTTTATGAAATCAACAGCACCTACACATTTAGCAGTCACATTTAGTACTACTAAGTGGAGACAAATTAAGCTTGTGACTCACCAATTTCTCATCTGCTCAGTGACCACTTCCAATTGCATAAATAATTCCACCCCAAAAATTCTAAAAGTCAACAACATAATGCTGTCTGATTTATTAGTAGACACCGACCATGACCTCAGAGTTAACAACCATGCTATAATCTTCTAGTCTCCGAAACCTTCACTAGAATTGTTGTCGCCAATCACTTATGAAACCTGTAAAACTGAAAATGAGACAAAATATCAGTAAGCACATTAATTCTCCCTGGAATATGCTTAGCAGATAAGGAAACAATAATCTTAAGGGAATATAAGGTTAACTTCCTCAACAAGTGTTGAATCATATCAGCCTTTATCCACTTGTTCAGCAATAAGTGTACCAAGGCTACATTATCCAAACAGAGAATTATCCTCTTACTACACAACTCTTCCTGCCAACTCAAAAAAGTAATATCCCTACTTCTTGAGTTTGACCAATCATAAGGCCATAGAGATGAAAAGTACCTGTCCTTAAAGTAAGTTTTCATGCTTAACCCACCCACTGCATCAGTAGAGTGTGGCAAATCATCCACAGAGTCCCAATCCTCTTGGCACTTGGAAATAATATTAAAATTCTCCAAATTAATAGATCCTTCTTAACACATCCAAACTACACCAGTCAACACCATAGATAGATACATATCCAGGTTCATAGGTTAGTACTAGGTTAATTGCCCTTGTCGGCCATTTTAAGCCTAGTTAATGATCCAATGTAAGAATCAAATGCTATACCTTAAGCATTAGGCCAGCTTCCCAAGACTTTAGAAATGTAGCCAAGCCCTGTGTGGAAGTAAGGTACATAAGGAAAGCTGGTGGTAGAATCCAGAAGTCCAGGAAGTTATCAAAAGAAAGATGGGGTGCATGAAAAAGTGGGAGATACAAAAGACATACCTGGCTATGAAAGGATACTGGCTGGCTAACAGACAGGGTAAAAAGCAGTCACATTAGCAAAGAATAAGACATCTAAGGCACTCTACTAGCTTCTAGAAAGTAACTCAGCAGATGGCACAAAGAAAATCAATCAGGTTGCAAGGCAAAGACAGAAAGATAAAAAGGATACTCATCAGACAATTTTCATAAGATATACCAGCAATAACTTAATCACCAGTACACATGATTTCCAAGCCAAATGGAAGGAGTACTTTCAACAGTTTCTGAATGAAGAAAGCCCCACAGAAACTGTACTGCTCCAGACACAAAGTAGTTATGAATTATAGACGGGTCTACATTACATAGTCGAAGTATGACAACTTCGAACGTGATATGGTCAAAACCATACGTTTGAATTTGTCATACTTCGATTGGGAAAAATAAAAACAAAAAGAACATACCTAAAGGTTGTAAGCAGGGGGGCAAGCCCCCCTGCACAACCCATGTGGGGGGCTGCACCCCCACACCCCCCGCTCTTTAAATATGCCAACTCTGAGGTTGCGCTACAGTGCAGTAAAGGAAATTTTCCCTTAACTGCACTGTAGAGCGACCTCGGAATTGGTATATTTAAAGAGTGGAGGGTGTGGGGGTGCAGGGGGGCTTGCCCCCTTCATATAACCTTTTATTTTCTTTTCCCTTTTTTATTTTTTATACATAGTCAAAGTTCTGTAAATTTGGACATATGTGTTCGTACATATGGTAGTCGAAGTTACGGAACTTCAACTATGTAATATAGACCCAAAATGGGAATATAGATTGTGTCTAAAATCTGTGTAACCACTGAGTTATGTCATATTATATATTTCATCATAAACTAATTTTATGAAAAGAATGTGCAGTAATGTCAACATGAGGACTGCTTTGGCAATGGTGACATGTACAGATGGTGTCCCTGTTCTATTAGATGTTGATATCCTAGATTTTTCAAAACCCTTCAACTCCATTTATTGAGATCATCTATAGGATTATTAAAAGTTTTGGGGATTGCTCCAGATTTTGTCTTCATAGGAGAAAATTTCATATATTGCAACTACTTTGAATTAATAAACCAAAAGAGTGGTCTGAGTGCCCAAAATTAAAACTAGTAAACCTGAAATAAGGCACACACGGAGCTCAGCAAATGAACAGCTTCTTTAATGGACATAAGCACAAATAAATCCACAGCAAAAAAAATCACAGCAGCACAACACTGCTGTGAGTTCGTTTGCTGTGCTGTGCAGCTGTGATTTTGTTTGCTGTGGATTTATTTGTGCTTGTGTCCATTAAAGAAGTTGTCCGTTTGCTGAGCTCCGTGTGTGCCTTATTTCAGGTTAACTACTTTGAAGTAGTTTCTATGTACTTTACCATTTAGAATGGTACAAATAAACAGTGGTGGCTGGTGACTTCAAACTGGTGGTGCTTCAGAAGGCAACCAGATGGGGTGGGACTACTTGCAATGTGGCAGGGTACTCCCACAGTATCTGGATTGGCATTGGGAGGTTAAAAAAATGAAAACAGAAGACACATTGCATTATTGTATTTTTCACACAAACATCAGCTAGTGCTCAGAGCTTACTTCACCCAAATGTACATTAGTCTTGCCAAGCCAGAATTACATTAGTAAACAGCAAGGACATATTTTTTTTCATTCACAAATACAAGCTGGTACAATGAAGGGCAGTGATGCTGGGGAGCAAAAAAAAAAAAAAGTCAGAAGGTGAAGTGGTTAACTAACTATGCTTAGTTGGTCAAATTACAAGCCAACATCCAAATTTACATGAAAGAAACAGCTCAGCTGCTCACTAGTAATGTTCTATACAGCACAGTATATTGTTGGCACATGCTATGCTATGCTATGCTATTGATTTTCTCACTCCCGAAAGTCATAGTAAGGGATCTCCTTGGTTTTGCCTCTTCATGGATTTTCCCTCCTTCACTTTCATCGGCATCCCATTCACATACAAGCAGTGATCACGTGACAAGCTGCAGATAATAACATCCTGGTCCCCAAGTAAATTTCTTCAGTTAAAACCACAATGGCAACTTTTTTATCTAGACCCTGATTCAGAGCTGATTTTAAAAACAGCTCAGTTGTGCTTTCCTTTTTTGTTTTTTTTTAAAACAAGGTACACCCGAACTTGAGCTGTGTGCTTGCACACTCAAGTTCTGTGGGCAGACAAAATGCAGCTGCTACAATTTGCTTAACTTGAGTAAATATTTTAATAAAAACTCTATCAAAGTGGGGGAGGGAGCTGCAGTCTAGCAGCCCAGTATCATGAGTCAACCCAGCAAAGCAAGGAGACACCTTGTCACAATTTTTTTTTATTTTGTTGTCTGATCCTTCAGACTTTTAAGAAATTGTAGTAAAATAGAGAAGACTGAAAAAGTGATTTTTACATATCTTTTTTTTTTTTGTTTTCATAAGTGTTTTTGCTACTGGAGGTTTTTGCTGTGTAACTTAACAACTTGTGATGTTTGAATCTGATTGGTGAAAAAAGGTACAATTTTATTGGTAGTTAGTATTTAAATGTTAGTTCATTGTTTATAATTGTGGTCTGATGAAGTTTTACAGTGAATGTGCTAACCCTGATTTATAATAAACTATGCTTTTATTCTACGATTACTTGCCTGTGATATTTACAACTTGGACTGCTGCTAATATATTTCTGCCTCGGGTATTATTTGCTATTGGCATTTTATGATATACTGAAGGGAAAACAATTATACTGCTTCTTCACCTCCGCTGTGCTTCTGCTGGGATTTTTGGTAACTGTTGAACGTTTATTTAGTTTGTTATTCATTTCTTCACACTAAGCCCACTAGACGTGTGTCTTTTTAGGAGCAGCCCAATTAAGTGATGTGTTCAGTCACACAATTTGCAAGTGGAAATTAAGAGAATCAGACTGTATGCTACAGGAAGAAGTTTATCAATAGATTCTAACTTTAACCCCTAAACTAAACTGCCATAAATTCATTGTACAGTAGAGTTTTCTAGCATATGATGAGGTCACCTTCAGAAATTTAGTGCAAAAGGATAATTCATCAAAGGACCGAGTAACAAGTTTGGACTCACTTTATTCCTTGCTTCTATTACACATAAAATGGTGTCTCTATGAAGTGAAAACAATGTTGCAAATATTGAGAGGATTAGAAACATTCCATTTGGGATGGTTACTACATATTAATGTTTGGGTGAGTACATAGTGCAGGGACACATTAATTCATCTCACTCACCTATAAAACTCAGGCTGACTTGGATTAGCTGCAAACAACTATTTTTATGGCAGGTGAAAGGCAACATAGGGGGTTACAAAGTATATCTTCTTACATTTTACCAAACAGCACTGCTTGAGATATATACTCTCATATCAATAAATAAATCAAAGTGAATAACTATAACAGAAACTAGATGCAAAACTGGCAGTGGATATGCACACAAGGCTTCCACTTAAAATATAATGCAGGATTTTTATTGTGTTTGTTTGTCACCCAAGTAAAATTATTAGGGTGTGAGGTACAAGTATCTCTTTGGAGGGGTGATCCACAAGTTCATCGATCTACATCCACTGTGGGTAGTTTATAACAGCAGGCTGACTAAGTATCCTTTTGTTACACAAAACTGCTTAATTAAGTGTTAGGTTCTACTGTGGCATCCTCCCCATCATATCTTTTAGACAGAATTATTTACTCATGAATTGTGTTCTTCAACCTACATAGCAGCAGGTGGTGTTTTAACCAAGTTTCAGCAGGTGTGTGGAGGCACACATATATCTGAGGGCAATTAATGCAGCCACATTGGCAGTTTGTTTGTTAGGCCAATGGAGCAAGTTAGACTGGGACCCAGCAGAAAAACCTTTGGTCATTGTAAGATGATGCTCTCAATCCTAGGCTCTGACTACCATCTCTCGGTGTCCTTGAGCCATGTTTAGGAGAGGAGAATGAAAGGACTACTGTCTGATGGGAGCTTCAGTAACACGGGGGTAGATGAAAAACAGCCTGGAAACTCAGAATATTGCATTAATCATGTGTAGCAGCTATCAGCACAGCTATGCCTGTGTTCTCATGAGGTCTGTTAAGCAGTGGTGTACTCAAAGAAGCATTTTCAAGACTAATAGCTGAGAAAGAGTCACTCAGGATCAACATGGTAAAAGATACTCAATGCTTTAGAATGAGGCTCAACAGTATGCAAAGAATAAATATACAGCATGTCTTCTACCTGATATGATTGCTGTGACTGCATGGAGACACTGTTGCAGTCATCTAGTTCTCCCTCATATGTGTTGTCCAGTTATTCTAGTGAGCTTGCTTTGTGCTTCTCTTACAAGAACCACACTTGATGAATATCCATTCAGTATAACCAAATTCAGTACAGTACAATAGCTAAACATCTCCAAGATAGTTAATTATAAAAAACTTCATTTTGCTGCCTCTTTTGAAGACAATAAACTTTTCAGAGAAGCTGAGAGAGCTCAGGTACACTAGGTGAAACTGTGTTTCAGAGGTGCCAGAAAGCAAGGAAGCATAATAGAAATTGAAGTCCCTGTTTTAACCACCATAAGCTTCACTTTCAAATTATAAATACTGTATTATGTTTAAATTGTTAAATCTGTAAAAACTGAGTAAAGTTTTGTTAAAGTTATGATTATGTGGCATGTTGATTAAAAAGTTTGTATTACTTTAAGTGGTTGGCAATTTGAAGCATAGAAATATTCTTATAGAGATGATTATAATCAGTTAGCCAATCATATGAGCTGTAATATAAAAGACAGAAGCTGGGAAGACTTAACTCAGAAGGAGACTTTCATTATGGGACTATCCTGGAAGTTCTGGGGCAGTCAATTTTCAGAGCTGAGTTTATAGAATGTTGAACTATTTAAAGATGCTACTTATGTTGTGTTTTATACAGCCAAGAAAATTTAAAGAATTTGCTTATGTTGTATTTTATAAAGGCAAATGAGCTTATTTTTATTATGAGAACTTAATAAACGTGACACACCCTGCTTCTGTTTTTTCACAGATATTACAATCTCTTATTGTCACATACTTTTCTGAGACAGTCAGTATTGTATTGAAAGGGCTACTTAATTAATGCTGTGATTAGCATAAAATCACTGGATTCAGTATATTTGCCTATATGGTTAGGTAGTACCCAAGAATTATGATCCTTAAGGGGTTTGTAGGACCATAAAATCATAGGATCAAGGGAAATGCAAGGCAAGTGGCTCTTGTGGTCATTTCCACCTTGCCAGGAGCCATCCTTACACTATGCATCCTTTTTATGAGGAACATAGGCCAGTCAACAGAAGGGACAATTTGTGAATACCCATCCAGTCATCCAGTCCATATCTGAACAAAAATAATGTATTATACTGCTTAATTTACAGAATGAGTCTATTCCTGAAGTAGGGAAGGTGCTGTACAATAAACTTATCTTTCCGCCATGTTTTATTTATCTTTTAGTGAAGATGTGGAGCCTTGGTTTTGGTATTTGCTGTACTATTTGATTTGTTAAGATACAAAAGACTCAGGCCCAATGGGTCCCTAATGGCACAGAAAGCAAGGCCTAGATCTTCTTTCAGAAGTCTATAAGATATTGAATAAAAGGACAGCTAGTTCAGGTTGCTTAGGGTTTTAACACAGTAATCTTTGTAGTCAGGAACATCTGGGAACTTTCAGGGGTTTGATATCCCTACTGAGTTTCATTTCGCATTTTATTCAAAAATAGGTCTGATCAATGAATATAAGGTGACAATGACCTCTTTATAGCTGGATGGTATTGTTTTGAAGACTAGCTTTGGTAAGAAGAAAAACATTATGACTAATGTTAATACAGGATTTTCAAGAGAGAGGGAATTATCAACCCAAGTTCCAAGATCCCTAACAACATTATAATTTTGGAGTGGAGTGCTATCTATATTGTTCATAGGTTCATAGGTATGTACTAGGCTAATGGGCCTTGAGCCTTTACAAGCCTAGCCCATAGAAGAGCCCTGTTATCATGCCACCTGACATTAGTTTCCAGTGCATCTATCAAGTGGAGCCAATGGAGTGATCCCCAGAGTGAACTTTCCTATTACCCATCCACTCATCAAGATTTCTCTTGAAGAGGGACAGCAAGGTACTTGCTTGACATGAATTGGAAGTCTATTTCAGAACATGGGCAGTCTCTGGGCGAGGAACCTGTCGCTCCAGTATGTTCTATACTTGTGGTAATGAGCTTGAGGTCTCTGGAGTGGGTCTACTTTATTAACTCGAACATTCAAAAGTTCGAATGCATAAAGATCGACACATATGCATCGAACTTTTAAATGGTTGAATGTTAATAAAGAAAAAAAAGCACAGAAAAAAAAAAGATGTAGGCAAGGGGGCAAGCCTCCCTGCACCCCCCATGTGGGGACTGTGCCCCCCCCCACACACCCCACTACTTAAATATACCAACTCCGAGATCGCACTACATTGAAGTAAATGGAAATCTCCACCTACGGAGATTTCTGTATAAAGTTTAGATGGCTTGCACTTTCGATGCTTATGGTTCGATCCATATGTATTCGTGGTTTTACGCTTTCGCGTAAATAAAGTAGACCCCTCTGGAGCATGTGGTGCAGAGGAATTGGGATTTCTTTAGATGTAGCATCTCTAACAGAGTTGGGTCAGACATGGCTTTGTAAGTCAAGCAGAGATCACTCTAAGTAGGCGATATGAGACAGAGAATAGCTGGAGTCTTTGAGTCTGTCCATGTAGGACATGTGTTTAATGCCTAGGATCCTCTTTATGAGGTACTTCTATGGCTTCCCAGCTGTTGTAGGTGTCTAGTGAAGTCCATGCCAAATGGGGCATTATACTCAATGATTGGTCTATTGAGGGAAGAGTAGAGAGAAATGATGACTGCTTTCTTCCTGGATGCAAAACCCTTGGTAATGAGATGTGCCACATAGAAGGAATTTCTGACCACAGTGGCAATGTGGTGGTCGAAGGAGAGGTTGCTGTCAACCTGCATCCCTAGATCTCTTATAACACATTCAGTGTTCAGTGGGCTCCCACTGATCTGGTAATTAGTGGGAACTGAGTTTTTACCAAAGGGGATGACAACATATTTTTTGGCATTAAGCTTAAGGCCATGGTTTTGACACCCGTCATTGGTCTCAGTGATGCCTTTCTGTAGGATGTCTGCATCACTTGGGGAGTTAATAATGGCTCCCAGCTTGCAGTCATCTGCGAACATGGTCAGCCAGAGTCACTTTGTGTTGGACTGGACTTCTGAGAAGTAGATGCTGAACAGGATAGGACCCAGGACTGATCCCTGTGGGACTCCACTCATGACTGATCAGTAGTCTGACTTGGAGTTCGCTACTTTTACACTGTGTGTTCAATCTGTGAGCCAATTTGCAACCCACCTAGTGATATAGGGGTTGATGGCTAGTTTGGTGAGTTTATCAATAATTCCCGAGTGAGGAATGGTATCAAAGGCCTTGGCCAGATTGAGGTAGGCTGTATGCACTGCCTTACCTTCATCCACAGCCTTGATGACGGACTCAAAGAAGTCAACCAGGTTGCACAGGCATGATCTCCCTTTCACAAAGCCAAATTGTGTGGGGTCTAGAATTTGGAGATTTCCTACATCCTTGTTAATCAGGTCCAGGATGATATGCTCCATAGCTTTACATATCAGACTTGGCAGGTTAATGTGGCGATAATTCCCAGGGTCTGTGGTCACTCCCCCTTTATGGAGATGGATGATTTTAACAGTGTACCATTTGGTAGGGACAAAGCCTGAGGTGAGGCTGTGACCGAACAGGGCACACAGATGTGGTGCCACTTCACTTTGTAGTTCATGTAGAACACAGCCAGGGATATTATCAGGACCCATGGAAGCTGTATTCTTGGCCTTGGATAATGCAGCTTTAACCTGTGCTGCAATAATGCTGGGTGCCTAGCATTCTTCTGGTACTGTGATTGGTCCTTTAGGGGAGGAGAGAGTGGTAAAGTTGGCACTGAATCTGTTGGCCAGTATGTTGGCAATATCTGTTGGGTCAGTATAAGAGGTACCATTGTGCAGTAACTCAGAGCAAATCTGGGTATTGCTGTGGAGGTTCTTGATGTAACTATAGAAGGCTTTGTGGCTGTTTTTAGTGTCTGCCACAATTCTGCCTTCATAGCTGGCTTTAGAGGATTTGATGAAGGATATCAACTTTTTGTTGAGGCTAATAAGGGAGTTTTTCTAGTCTTGGGACTTCATCTTTTTCTGCAACAGTTTCTTCCTTCTGTTGTAGAGTTGATTAATGGCAGAAGACCACCAGATTGGCTTCCTTTTTTTGAAGGAGAGCATCTTGGTTCTGTTGAGTATGGCTAGTTCCATGCATCTATATACATATTTGTACAGTGCATTGGTGTATAATTTAGCAGTCATGCAGCTATTTTCCATTGGCATGAGTGCCATGAAGTTACCGACCTCTATTTTTAGGACCCAAAAGTCAGCTTTGCAGAAGTTTTTCAAGGTGGTTACCTTTGTGTGTGTGGGGGGGGGGGGGCTTAGATTAGGATTCCCATGGTGATTAGTTTATGGTTGTATCTGACCAGGGAGGGTTTGACCACTGGTGTAGAGCAACGGTCACCCATGTTAGTAATAACCAGATCAAGGATGTTGCTTCCTCTAGTGGGAGCCAGAATGATCTGGTCCAGGGCATTGGAACTGATGAATTCCAGAAAGCATTGGGCCAGTGTATTGGTGCTTGAGTAGTTTTCCCAGCTGATGGAGGGGTAGTTGAAATCTCCTAGTATGAGATTGTTGGATTGTACCTTGATAAATTCCAGGGTGCTTAGGAATGTGGAGTGAGAGTCTAGGGACATGGTGGGGGGCCTGGATCGCTGTCTTACCCAATGTTAGTTGTACCTGAAGTATCTCAGTTGCATTATGCTGGGCTACTAGTCTGGAGATGTGCATATCCTTTATGAATATGTTGCTTAAAAGGGAATGTCTACTAAATGTGATAATATTGTACTTTTCAGCATTTAGTTTAAGCACATTATTAGCACATCATGTACATAAGAGTGTAAGTTCATGCTGAAGGTCTTGGGCATCAAAATAAGTAAATGAAGGTGTCACTGTGAAAAGAGAGAAGAAAAAAACAGGTGCTGATAGGATGATGTGTGTATTTAGAGGGAAAGGCAGTACTTTCAGGAAAAAAGGAAGCATTTATTTTTATCTATAGATTTCTCAGTAAACTGCACTTAGAACACTTATACACTTTCAGAAACCTCATCCCCACTAATTTATGAATTCCTACCCACAGAAAAAGATGCTCAGAAGAGAGTAACAAAAATGCTGCACAATCCCCATCACAATAATAAGCAGTAATGAATTTTAATGAAAGCTGCACAAAATGTTTAATCTATTTTTATGATAAAGAAAGAAAGCATTACTTCATAAATAGTGATCTGGCACCTCTCTTTGAGGTTGTTAAATCTAAAAGTAAAACACAGTTACTAGAAATGTCAAAAGTCTTCATTGCTGTAGCAATATCTATTAGTAAGTTTTAGACCAAGCACTTCTCAAATTATAGGTCTTGGCAGACACATGATGAAAAAGCTTACAGAGATTTCTGTTCTATTATATTCTATTCTTAAGCAGTAATGAATGAGTGGGTGTGGGTATATTGAGGATTTACCCATGGCTGATGTGGTTTAATCATGATGGTGAAGCCCAAGTGATTAACCAAAGCCAACCATGGGTAAATACTCATATACCCACATCCACAGAGTCAGTTATTGCTGTTATACAATGACATTAATTAAGAAAGAAATTGCTTATTTTTTCTTAAATAATGTCTTTGCATGATGGCACCATACTGTTCTTCCACATTGTTTCCTCATTCTTCCAGGCTTGTTGATGTATTGCACATGTGTATGGGACTTATGTTCCGATGCTTGTACAGTACATCAGTGTTGTTGAAAACAAGCAACAGAGAAAGGAGGATGTCCATTTTTTTAACTATAAAAACTGGGCACTTTAGAGATAGAAGAGAGCCAGGGCAAAAATACAAAGAAAATCAAGTATGTTTCTTTAGTTTTGCAGAACATACCCAATTTTCCTTGTAATTGCTCTGCCCTCTGTACGTACTCTCAATTGCTTAGCTCAGGAAACCTGGACAAATCCTTCAATAATGGGGGACAAAGGCCCCAAAATAGGGACTGATTGTAAATGTTGCTCTTATAACCTTAGAAAGATGTCAGAATACAAGATTTGTGCTATCATGCATTGTCTGAAAGATATGAATTCTGAAACTGAAATGCATGCCATTATCTAGTGACTTCCGTCCTCGTTGATTTGTCTGAGAACCACAAATTTAATGAGGGACAGTCCAAAAATGTGAGGCAAAAATCCAGACATTCTATGAAGATCTGGAGAGTTAAAATGTAAGCCTCTGTAGTATATACTAATAGAAAAAAGTCAAGACTTTTTTCTATTGGTATATGCTCAATTTACAATGGGCATGCTAGTTGGGCTGTCCAATCAGCATGCATGTTTTTGAATAGTAATGACTTATCATTGTATAATGTTCTATTCTATTACACCATACTGTGCTGTACTTTACTTTGTTCTCCTATGTACTGCTCATTTCCGTTCAGTTTCAGGAATTTATTAGTGTATAATTACTTTTTTTTTATTCAGGGCTGTGTGAGAAACAGAACTTATCTTAGCATATAGATGGTGTAAGGTCACTCCCAGAAAGGACACTAGTCCATCACAGTACACAAACATACTCACACATAAAAATCCACTCCACCCCCCACACACACATACAACAGGCAAATCTACTCTCTCTCTCTCTCTCTCTCTCTATATATATATATATATATATATATATATATATATATATCTATATATATGGGTTCACTTTATAATTTCAAATTTCAGTATCTCAAACTTATAAAGTCAAACGTTGAAAATCGCGAAAGTGCATAATCACGAATCCGAATATCTGGAATTCGCAGTTATGGCTTTACGGTGCGTTGCGTGCGGTGTTGTGACTGGATGGTGTTTCATGTTGTGTATGGATTTAGGTGTAATTTAAGGTAAGTGAGTGTTTTGTTAGGGTTTTGTGTGGGAGTTTGAGTTTGTGTGAATGTGTTTGTTAGTTGTATGTGTGGGTTAGGGTAGGCAGGTGAAAGTATGGGTGTGTAAGTGTTGGATGTGGTGGTGTTTGTATATGTTTAATGTTTGTTTGTGTGTGTGTGCGAGGGGCTATAGAATGTGTGGGGATGAGTTTCCTTTCTGTGTGTGTTTGTGAGATCTCGGAGTTGGTATATATAAGTAGGGGGGTGCAGGGGGGCTTGCCCCCCTGCTTATATGTAGTGTAGGTTTATTTATTTGTGTTTTTGTGTTTGTGTGTGTTTTGTTTGTTGTGGTTTGGGTTGGATGATGTATGTGTTGTGTGGTATATGGTTTGTTTCTTTTCGTGATTGTGTGTTTCGTGATTGTGTGTTTCGTGATTTTGTAGTTTAGGGATTTAGGCCGTTCAACTTTATGGATTCGAAATACTGAAATTCGGGATTTCAGTATTTCTAAATTATAAAGTGACTCCATATATGTATATGTATGTATATATATATATATATATATATATATATATATATATATATATATATATATATATATATATACATCATACCAAGCAGGAATAGAGGAGAGGAAACATATTTCAGAACATTCTATTCAAACACAACAGAATTCTTTATTTTTTTTTAAGAACACTTTTCTGAAAGAAGCAAGGACAAGAAGAAGTAGAGTTATTATGGAAATGGAGGTGAGTGGTTTCCCCCTTTACAGTCAGGATTGCAAATACACAGGAAGCTTTGTTGAAAATGACATATATAGAGATTCAAAATGAAATTGTGGATTTCAACATATGATGTACACATACAAAGCTTTAATGTAGCTACCAGTAAAGTAAGAGCACTACTGAATAAAGAGCATCCACTTACTTTAACAAGAAAATCAACAGATTATTTGGACCAGGTGATCTCTGACCACTAAAGTATTGTTAACTCTGCTCATTTCAGAAATGTAAACTGGCATATTTTGAAATTCCATCTGTTACAAAATGGTTACACAGCTGAAGAATTTTTGCATTTGTGTAGGTCAGTCTGTGAGGTGATTTCTCCCAGGAAGTTAGGAAACAACTCAGTAATCTTATTTCTCATCTTTTAGGTGCAACCACTAATGATGATGATGATTCTCTGAAAACAGGAGGAAGGCGTACATTCAAACACTGTATTCGTAATTGCTTTCATAAAGAAGGAAGAAAATTTTGCATCTGGAACTGTGAATGAGGAGAATCTGACTTCAAAGAGATTGATCATGTGCTTTATGAAGACTAGAAAATTCAGTTAGAGAAAAACCCAAGAGCAGTTCTTAAAACCCATGCATTGAATATTTGGGTGGGTTGGGGTTTCTGCACTATAACTATGATGGTATAACTTCAAGGAATTATGGAAGGGTTCTCCCAGTACTGAAATATTCTTTTTAATGTATTGTTTACTCCATTAATCAAACTCAGAACAATTGTACTGTTATTGACCATGTGTTAGCTTCTCTTTTATGCATATTCTTTAATATGTGGCTTCAATATGACCAGAAAATGGTGGTAGAAATGAAGCAATAGCATTTGTCTGTCCACTTCATTGCTAATACAAGAAACAAAACAGAAAGAAAAATGTAAGGTATAGTAATGCTTTTAAATGTGTTTCTAATAAAACATTCTGAAATGTTTCTTGCTGAATTATTGCATTATTGCTTATACTGCTGCTTTTCTGACTAGGTAAACCTGTAGTCTGCACTTCCCCAGACCCTTTAGTCATCTACTTTCTTCTGTTCTATTTATTTGTAAACCATCTTCAGGAGCTTCAGATGACCATACTGCACTGCACTCAATTACAGCTCCTCAAAACAAAACTCTACTACACAGATGATAGCTTTTCCATACTTGGCCCTAGACTATAAGTGTCTATCCCTTTCCAAATCAAAGACACTTAAATAGAATATATTCTACACATAATTATAGTAAATGAGTCTGTAAAATCAAAGAATGTTTTACTATATGTTCATTCATTATTTAAATGAAACTGCATATTGGTACACAATCATAACAAGGATGGTGTTGCACAAATCCTGAAGTACTCCTATTTCAAAACCAAGGTCTTACTTGTTTCATAACACAGGTAGGTTGCTGTTTGCATTATACTCAAACTCAAATATGAGTTCAGGCAAGCAGATACTGCAGCTTATCTGAACATATTTTTCGAGTTCAAGTGAGAGATTTTTGCAATGGTCAGGAAGTGGGATTTACATTAGGAAGGCGGATTTTAGGATTAACGAAGGGTATTTTAAGTTAAGGAATGGAAAAGGAGTTTTAGCATTAGAGAATGAGAAGGAAGTCTTAGTTTTGGAGAACATGGATGGGATTTTACATTTAAGGAGTGGGACAGACGTTTGGGGGTTAGATAGAAAGAAGGAAGGCTTAGGGTTTCTGAGTGGAAATGGGGCTTTGGGTTTAGGGGACAGAAAGTGAGTATGAGGGTAAGGAAGCATAAATGAAGTCTTAGGATTAGGCAGCATCAGGGGTCATTTTAGGTTTAGAGAGACGGGGAAGGGAGTTTTAGAGTTATGGAGTGAGACTGGTGTTTTAAGGGTTAAGTTAGGATTCTGGTAGAGCAATATAGTTTTATAGGACAGGGTGTTAAGAGGGCTAGGTACAGGAAATTGAATTAGTGGGAGTTTGAGCACTTGCCTTTTTGAGCAAGTGGCAATGAGCAAATGTGTTATGGGCAAAGAGTATGTGAGCACTTGTACACTTTAATAAGGAACAACAGAAATAACATATAATGGGTGGTGACATGCACAGATGTCAACAAATAAATTCATATTCCTAAAATAAGTACATAAATAACCAAATACATAACTAAATAAGTAAATAAATAAAATTCCTCCCAAACTGAAATTAGAGGAAACAATGTTCTATCCTAATTTTTATACGACCTTCCTTAATACCATATCCTTCAAACATAAATCACACTCATTCGAACAGTCACCAATAAAATTTATAAGTTCATCACACACTCACCAAAAGAAGAACACCATTGCAAAATACTACAAAAAACAAAAAACAAAATGGCTAACTGAAAAAATGGTAGGCCTCCTTAAATCATAGTTTTTCAGACCACTACAAAACCAAGCTTTCTCTCCACTAGTTTTCAAGATTAATGCAAGAGTCTCCAATCTACAGCATTAGAAATATTGACCCTTCTGCATCCTCATTTGCTGTTCCCCTAAAACTAAACTGCAATGCACTAAACATTGTTTGTCTATACTAAGTTTCAGAATCTGGCAATCCGTGGCAATCTCAGTAAAAGGCCAGCATATTATATCAAATCACATAAACCAATCAAGCCATATACTCTGATTCAGTGGCATCATCCTAATTTCCTTTGCTTTAACCCCTATATACTTAAAACTCTCATCACATTAATGCACTGGTAATACAGTTCAAGCTTTATTTTATATATACCTCTGCTAAAAGATATATTAATTTGTGTATAGCTGTATAAAACAGTGCAATGTATGTTTTATAAACCTGCTCATCTGTCTCTATAACTCTACAGAAATTTAATAAATGCATATATATGCATATATATATCTTTTACTTTATATAATTCCTCTATATTCTCAAGAATTCTATAATTACATATACTTTATCATTTATACTATATATCTGTAATTGTCAACTTTAATAATGACTCTAAGACTGAGATTGAAAATTATTATTTGTGATCAGGTTTGCTACATCTGGATCTGTTTGTAATGGCTGTTTTTTCTGAGCATGTTTTCCAGGTCATCTTGGACTGGAAGGGGCCTTTCTGCACTGAAATAAGAGGAGTGTGTTGATTGGAACCTGTCTGGTGTAGGGTGGTTGTACTAGAGCTAATCATTCCCACTAGTGCTTTTGAACCTTTTTACAGTTTTTTTCAAGTTTTTAGCTTCTGGTATTTAAGCCCTGCATTTTAGCAGGTTTCTGCGCGTTTGTACATCGTGCAGCACCAGGCACTGCTGAGCAATTGTGCACCATAGCCAGACAGTTAAATTCAAAATGTCTTCCTTAGATATAGCTGTAGTACATTAGTGTAGCCCTCATCCTTAGCATTGTCCCGTTCAAAGACCTGAGACATACCTCACTGGACGACATGAAGACAGACATGATTGAGTTCACTGAGTATGTGTCTCAGACAGGTATGTCTCTAGCCTTGAGCAGAAGACTACCCTCATCTAGAATTATGCCACATTATCAACAAAAAATGATTGATGTCAATAATTGGCTTATTTTTTGATGTCATTCAAAGGGTATCCAGTTCCTGTCTGCCAAGAAGGCATGGTCGACAAACCTTGGTGCTTTGCCAGAGATAGTTTGCACCTGGCACCTCTAGCTTTCAGCTCCTGGTAAGGCTCTTACCTCCCACATAGTGCGTTTGTTAGGCAAGGTCTTGAAAGCAAACTTCCCGATGTGAAAATTGCCAATCATAACAAAATAAGGATCATGCTGGTAAATGCTATGATCTTAAACCAAAAACTGCACACCCTGGATCATTTCTATCACAGGAAGATGTAGATGTCTGTGTAGTTACAGAAATCTGGTTCAAGACCCCAGAGAGTTCCCCAGCCTTGCAAGTCTACAATGCTTTTCACACCTTCAGACTGCAAAATGAAAGTGTGAGAATCAAAGAGGCATTGCCTGTCTATATTAGAGATAAATTCACCCCCCCCCCCCATCTAGTTAGACTGGACAACTCCATGGAGTTACTCCAAGTTCAGGTTACATGGTTCCATTCAAGTCATAGCCAATTATAGATCTCCCTCAATCATACCTCTCAGCTGTACAGATTTTCCCAAAATGTCCAGATTTTTGCCTCAAATGTTTGGTCCATTTTTCATGAATCTGTGGTTTTCCGGCAAATTAGTGGCAAGTCATTAAAGCCTGAAGTTAGAAAATAATGACTGGCATTTGAGTTTCAGACATCATATCCTTCAGAAAATTCATGCGAATGCAAAACCTGTTACTTTATCGACTTTTTAAGTTTGTTAGAGCAATAATTAAAAATTGTCCCCATTTTTTTGGCATTTGTCCCATTTTTATTAATAGCTTTTTCCAGATTTCTTGCTCTAAGAGGTTGAGAGATTTGCCCTCCATAGGTCATGACACTCTGATTATAGGGGATTTCAGTTATCCAACCATCAAATGGAAAACCTATAGTAGCCCTAACTTGCTAGCGCAAAAGTTCCTTCTCTGACAAGAGGAACAAACATACTAGAGCTGGGCCTCACTAATATGTCAAACAGATGCACTGCCACAAATGTTGAACCCTCATTAGTTAAATCTGACAACAAATCAATCATCTTCAAGCTGGTGCGAACAACAGAACTCACAAACGGTGAAATCAGACTAAAAAAACCTCACCAAGACAATCTGTACCGTCCTAGGTAAAGGTATAAATGCATTCCAAGCCCCACCCCCAGCTGGAAGTGGTAACTGCAGCAAAGCTTACACTAAAGCCCTGTACCCTAATCCTAACCCTAACCCTAACCCCACTTGCATAAGTATATAGACTTAGTTCTACCAAAAAGAATTAAAGCCAGAGCCTCAAGTAAAATCAAGCCACCATGGTGGGCATCCAGCTTCAACAAACTTTACAATAAATGTAAAAAGTTACTGTCCAAGGAAACAAAGGTGAGGCCCCCACAGTGGAAAAGCGCCATCCTCAGCTTCAACAGGCAAATAAGACAACTTGTCAAATCCTCTAAGAGCTTCTTTGAGAAAAACTTAGCAAGCACATCCAAAGATAATCATAAGGCCTTTTACAGCTATGTATACAGCCAAAAAGGTAGGAACCAAGCATGTGCAGAACTAGTGACCAACGATATCACACACACTGACCCCAGAAAGATATCAAACCTGCTAGCAGATAGGATTACTGAAAATTTTACTTCCTTATCCCCTCCAAACTTATAACAAATCTTCATCCAAACTCCCTCCCCACCCTACACATCTGAAGTGCAGGTCGTCAAAGCCTTGTCCAAGGCAAAAAACACAGCCTCTATGAGGCCATACAGCATCCCAGGCTGTCTTCTAAACAGGGTAAAACATGAACTATCATCACCATTAAGTAACCTTTTCAAATATAGCCTAACAACAGACTTTGCTCCTGTGGACTGGAGAAGAAACACAGTTATTCCCCTCCACAAAGGTGGCCTAGGAACAGACTCAGGGAATTACAGACCCATAAGGCTGACCACTCTCATCTGTAAGGCCATAGAACGTATCATTATGGACCTCATAAATAAAGACACAGGTGACTTCCAAACCCTGGATCCTACCCAATTCAGCTTTGTCAAGAGCAGATCCTGACTGTTAAATCCAGTGGATTTCTTCAAAACTGTGACCAGGGCCATTGACAAGGGCAAATTTGTGCACACAGCATACCTCAACTTGAAAAAAGGCTTTTGACACAATCCCACACTCATACATTACTGGTAAACTTAGCAAACTTAATGTAAACCCCTTCAATGTAAGATTGGTTTCCAAGTAGCTCAGAAACCAGCCACACACTATCCAAGTGGGTGACTCTACATCAACCAACAGACATGTTACCAGTGGGGAGCCATAGGGTCAGTGCTGGGCCCCCTACTGTTTGGTATAAAATTCTCAGAAGTTCAAGTCAAAACTAAGGGGTCGTGGCTGATCTAGTTTTCAGATAACTGCAATCTGGGTATAATTGTTGAATCTCCAGATGTTGTCAATATACTCCAGGAGGGTCTTACTCAGGCAAACAACTGGTGTCTTAGTTATGGTCTCATACTGAATGCAAAGAAATGCATCATCATTCCCATCACCACAAACAATGTCCCTTCACACTATCAAATCAACAACGATACCCTAAGTACCCATGAAGTGGTAAGAGACCTGGGATCACAAGTTGACTGTGACCTTATCTTTGACCACCATGTGTCTACTGTAGTAAAGAAGGTTTTCTATGTAGCAAACTTGATTAGCAAAGGCATCACCTTGAGAAAAAAAGAGGATATAACCCCTCTATATTTGGCACTAATCTGGACCATAATTGAGTGCAATGCCCCATTTGGCATGTACCGTGCAAAGCACCTGCAGCAACTGGAGAGAACTCAGAGGTTTCTAATAAAGAAGATCAAGGGACTCCAGCACGTGCCTTACACAGGCTAACTAAAGCCCCTGTCACTATAGTCTATATCATACAGACTTCTTAGAGGAGACTTATGCCTGGCCTACAGGGCTATCTCAGAACCAAAGCTAATGAATATACTGCACATCCATAAAACAAACAGGACTAGGGCTACTTATTCCAGGGACATAAATATGGCCTGCAACTTAAATAGGACATGCTGGAAGGACAGATTTATCTCCCAGCAACTGCCACTTCTTTGGAATAGGCTACCAATTCATGTGAAAAAGAGCACCTGTATGACATTATTCAAAAGGAACTTGGACGAGTGGATGGGGCACCATACATTCTTACCAGGGATATCACCCACAACCCTCCTGGACATGGACAATCATTACTAAATGCAATCTTGGGTATTGACTATGGTATTACATTGGGATGAAATGGCTAGGCTTGAAATGACCTATGGTTTGATAACCTAGTAATCTCCTATGATCCTAAGATACTATGATCAAGCCTCTTTCGTATTGAACAAATTTAAACAAACAAATACAAACATAAAGAAGATAACAGATGCTCTACTGGGAACCATTCACCAGCTGATTTTCTCAAATAATTTTAAAATATTCAAACACAGCAGGACATTACACCCTCTTCTACACAAATTCACTCACATTCCCCAGAATATCTTCTATCCTTCTACTTTTGCAAAATCTCAAGCAGAGAAATTGTACCTCTGCAATCCTCTAGATTCACCTTCAGGTCCAGATAACCTATGCCCTTGGTTTCTCTACAACTGTAGTGATTTCATAGTCACCTCGCTAAACTACCTTTACAACTTTAGCCTCACAACCAATATTATGCTTCAGTATGGAAAACAGCCTTTGTCAATCCTGTACCAACATATCCTAAACCTTTTTCATCCTTCCAGGTCTGTCCCATCTTAGTACTTACTACTTTTTACCCTCTGTAAAATCCTTGAAAAAAATCATTTATAACCAGCTTGCCACAACCTTGACAAATACCACTTATGTTCTTGGAAGAAGAATTGCTTTTGGGAAGGTAGAAATACCATAAGTACTCTCTAGACCCTCACTGATGACATCTTGACTAACATGGATACAGGTAATCTCACTGGGAAATATTCATTGACATTGTCTTAGACCTAATTGGCCACTCCATCTTATTATCCCACTTATGAGATGTCAGTGTATACTCTGAATATATACAATGGTTCAAAGATTTTCTGACCAATTGGACATTCACAGTTAAAATTGGGGCCTGCCTTATCAGATACAGCCTTCACTCTTTCAGAGTTCAGCAGGAATCAGTTCTTGAACCAATACTATTTTCTATTTTCATAAATAAACTGCTTTTTGATGCATCTCATCTAGAACTACTCCTTTATGTTGATGACATGGCTATCTTTAGATCCATCCTATGTCATGACATCAACAAAAATCAACTTCAATATGACCTTCTACAACTAAACAATTGGATTTTTCCTGCACAGAACTTATCCTCAGCCCTAAAAAAATCAACAGGTCCATGCTGTTTATCACAAAGAAAAGACTCACTAAAGCCACCAGCCCTCTCCATATCAAAGAGCTAGATAATACCCCAAATGAATACACCACATCAAATAGATACCTTGGCATTTGGCTTAACCAATTCCTGAACTTCCAAGACCACAGTCAGAAAGTCATATCCAGAGTCAACTATTTTCTATTCTGGCTCTAAAATATATCTCATTTCCTCTCACAACATGCTGATAATATATTGCCTACACCTATTCACCACTACTTTACAAAACAAATAATATCATATTGCAATCTCTTTCTAATAAAATCTGCAATTTCATTGGTTCATAGGTTGGTACTAGGCTATCAGCCCTAGGGCCTACACAAGCCTAGCCATAACAATTCCCTGGCTATTTCTTCCCACACTATTTACTGGCATGAACACCACTGCAACACATTGGAAAAGGCAAATTGGCTAGTCATTCAGGGCAGAACCAGGCATCCATTTTGGATCCCTTCTCTACAAACTCTTACACTAAGACATACCTACATGCAACCAACACTATAACCAAATAAGCCAAATCACTAATCTCCTTGTTCTCATAACAACATCAACTTAACTTTATTTCACAGACCATGGCTTCTTTGTTCTTTTTACTGAACTTTTGCAGCATTTGCCACCTCATCTTACTAAAATTAGAAACAACAAGCAGTTCTGTCCTCAGTTCAAACAATATCTAACCGAACAATATAAGTATGAGCACAGACCATGTCACCTAACTCCCATAATTGTACTATCACATTCATCCCAGAAAACCCAGCTTTTCAATCCCTTTGTCTCTCCAACATATAAATTCATACCCAATGCTTCACCAAGAATCAAATAAAAATACCCAATTAAGACTCCCATCATTTAATATGAGGCAAATCCAGAAGACAATTACAGGCGGGGGGAGGGGGTATGTCAGCTGATGAAACAGAGATGCAGTCTGTAGAGCAAGTAACCCTGAAGATAATATAGCAGGAAATAGAAGATGTGACGTAAACACTGCCAGAAAACATAACCAGACAGGAAGACTATGATACAAGTAACTGAGTGGCTAAATCAGAACATTGCATCAATCCAAGAACTTTAAGCAGAAAACAAAGACTGAAAGAGCTGAGGTGAGATTTGATTACCTTGAAGCCGGGGAGGTTGGAATAATTGTTAAGGTGTTTATCTTATAGACCTAAGGAGCAGGGTTTGATACTCCAATGGGGTAATTGGATAGGTTAAATTGCCTGCAAAGGCAGTTAGCCTAGTACTAATCTATGAACCTATAGCTTTGGAAGATAAGACAAGAAAAAAAAATTTCAAAATAGTGGAAATACTAGAACAATTTGAGTGGGCAGATTGTCTAATGGACATGATTGGAGTTTTCCCAAAATCTGCTGGAATCCCATAGGCAAAAATAAAAACTGAAAGAAGACATTGCACAACATGGTGTTCCACAAGAGAAGGACATTGTCCACAACCAATTATAGTGAGATTCCAACCACGTGATTTAAAATAAATCATCTTGGCAGAGCCATGGAGCCATGAAATAAACTAAAAGTGCAAGATATACATGTTTTTGTTGAACATAAAGTCTCATACGAGACAAAACTTAAATGCTATGGTTTCATTACGGCCTGCAAAGAAAAGAACATTGGGTGGAGAATGATCTATTTGGCCATGATCATAGTATATGCACATGACAATGTTGAATCATTCAAAAATCCAAAGGAGGCAATGCTATTCTTGAGAAGGCCAGTGAATCTACACCTGGGAGGAGGAGAGGAAGGAGGAAACAAGGTGAAGAAGGGGAAATGAGTAAGACAAAAGAAAAAGACTACTTTCCTATGTTCCTCCACCTGCAGCAGCTACAAGGGAAGGTAGAGAAAATAAGAGAGGCAAGAATGAAAGAAGCGAGGGACTTTCTAACTTGGCCTGCAATGAAGATAAGGTACATGAGAAAGATGGAGGATGGAAAGAACAGTTAAGACTTTGATCTTGACAAAGACTGTGGCTGTTTTAATATGAGTAAAGGACAGGGATAAATATGTAAACAAAATGGGCACATGAAGGAGGGGTTGATGCTGAAAGAACTGAAAAAGAATAATGGGTAATGAATGAAGATTGGGGTCCTGAAGGAAAATACACGCTAACAATAATGTGTATAAAAACCCATATGTTAGAAATAAATACACAGTAAAGTGATAAACAGTTGTCGATCCTGCAAGACATAATTTGAAAAAAAAGTGAATTCTATAAAATAAAGCTGGCATGATATATGGATGAGATATATGAAAGGGATAACTGATGAAAGATGACATCATTTGAAATAATTTCACATGGGAGCAATAAATAAAATTTTAACAGATCATTAAATGTCTGCTGAGCATGTAAGAAATGAACCGACAGGTAAACACAATTTGAATTGTATAAAACAAAACACGAATTTCATGAAAAATAATGTGAAGAGTATATGTAAAACAGTGTGCTGTGAGAATAAGACAGAGAAGGGGGACAGAAGAGGAAAGATTTCATAATAATTTGAAATAAGCTCACATGGGTGGAAAAATAAATCCTAAAGAGACTAGTAAATCCAAGTTAAGTGTATAAAAAGCAACCTGGCAGTCATACACAGTATGAATTATATAAAAAAAATCATTATACAATGTGACTAAAGCATGGGTGATGGATATTGGATAAGAGATGCTATAATAATTTCAAATATAAGAAAGAATGGGCAGACAAATGTGTTAGCCAATAACTGATCCATATTAAAGGAGATGAAGGGCAAAGTGAACCAGAATACAAATGAGGGGGAAATGGGAGGTAGAAGCCCCCAAAGATTAATGAGCGCTAAGGAAGAGAAAGGGGAAAAAACTGAACACATGCTAAAAGAAAGCAGAGGCTATGTATTGATAATAAAGGATAAGTATAAGGAACACTAAACCTAGAGATTTAAATATTGTTAAGAAAAGGCAATATATGCCCTTAAAGTCAGAACAAGATAAGGCCTAATAAATACAGGAGTAGATTATGAGTGGGCCTGGGCTTGGGAAGGCTAGGGCTTAAAATATATAATGAACTAGTAATCAGAAGGAGGAAATACCCGATTAAGGAGAAAGAAAAATGGAAATGAGATTGCAAGAATGGCAATAAAGATATCAGAAGACAACAAATAAATTAAAAGTAATGAAGGAGAGAAATATGAAAAAAATATCTTACTAAGCTAACCAGAGAAAAAGGCCTAAAGCAGGGAAAAAAAACATGAAGCCTTTGATGAGGAATGAATCTGAATGGATTGCAGAACCGGATATAATAAACATAGGGAGGGGAAGGAGCAAGGAGGGACCTGAGGAAAAATGGGAAAGAGTCTGGAGTGAGAAATAAAGCAAATCAATGAGACAAATGTTGCAGCAGAGGTCCTTAGGCAGATATGCTTTTTATGGTAATGACAGGTAAAAGGGCCCATGAGGTTGTGGTGTCAAACAGAATCAATCTCTGATGAGAGAAGCGACAGGCAGAGCTGGATCCAGCACTAGGCAATCTAGACAGCTGCCTAGGGCCAATGTTGGCTACCGAGTTGGCTTGACAGGCAATAAAAAATAAAAATCTCTAGCATAAATATCATAAACCGGACGATGCCCATAAACACCACAGGGCATTAGGACCAAATAGGAGTCTTTCTGCAAGAACAGCAAGCCCCAGAAATCTCAGCATTAGAATGTTACATTGTCCTAATGTAAACCATGGGAGATCTTGAAAATGATCACTGCAGTTCAACATCTGATAGAACTATCAACAGAGATTTGCTATGGTGCCCTAAGGACTGAAACAGATGCTGAATGGTGGAGCAGTACAGCAACCAGCCAGAGAACAGAAGTCAGGCAGGGACTGAAGCAGGACAGAACAGTAAGTGCAGATGTGAACAACAAGTGTGTGTGTGTGTGTGTGTGTGTGCGTGTGTGCGTGTGTGCGTGTGTGTGTGTGTGTGTGTGTGTGTGTGTGTGTGTGTGTGTGTGTGTGTGAATTGTCCTAGTTAGGGATAGCAGGTTGGTTAATTAACTTGTTCAGGATTAAACCCTGTACCTTGATTACAGGAGACAAGAGACTGCATCATCTATACCAACTACCAGACTACTCAAGGAATTGTTAGTTTCAGTGCATATTCAAGGAATTGTGAATTTCAAGGGAAGAGATGTGCACTTTTGCTCATGTAAGCCTGTCTTCAGTGCACAACTATTTTGTTTAGAAAATCAGTGTTTGTGCTATACACTTTGAAAGTAGTGTTAGTAGCATACTAGCCTTTGCTGCAGAAAGCTGTGAGTTCTACTCTGGCACCATGTAGATAAAGTGCTGATACTGTGGTGCACTTTAAGGGGGTGGGGGTGGGGGTATTGCACTCCTGACTGTGTCCTCCTTTTGATGAAATGTCTGGTTGTTATGAACCTGTTCTTGGTTTGCCAGTCATTCCCTATTGCAATATTAAAAGCTTATCAATTTTTTTTAAATGTAGGCAATTTATTCTTCAAGAGCAGCAGGCTCTGAATTTGTAGATGAAGCAGTGAAATATTGTTTGCAGGAGCTACTTCTTCATTAGTTCGAGATCTCTTCAACATGAAATTATTCAGATTACTTTTACTTGAGAGAGATTGTGCATATTAACTGATATTGGTTGAAAACAACAGGCGTTTGAATGGCCTTTTATGTTTAAAATGCTTTGAAATGGGTAGTTTGTTTCATTACTGGTTCATATATTTTGTTTCCCTGCTTACTGAAAGGATGTTCAATAGATTTAAAACCCATTTTAACAAGTGGTGCTGTATTATACAAGGAATATAATTTAATACTATTAGGGTGCTGAATCAACAAACACACACGTATGCATTGTACTGAAAATGTGTGCAAGAGGCCTATGATTTTCTTTGATTGTGGGTTTCAATGCTGTCCCAATGAATGCAAGTTTCAAGGGCAGAGAGGTTTACTATTCATGTTAAATCTGTTTTCATTGATAGACTGTATTTATATATTTAGCAAATGACTATCAGTGCTTGTGCTATAAAATTTGAATTATATGATAATATATGTGAACCAATAGTTTTTCATATTTCCGTGCTTAAATATTATGACTTTATAATGTCTGTCAGGTTTGTCATTCTGATAAACTAATTTGTTAACAATGTGTATCTGGAGCTTTTCTCCATGGGCCTCCACTGAAAATGGGTACTTTATCATCCAGCCGGACTTTATCAGTAAGCAAATGATAAATAAATAAATTAATTCATAAATTAAATCCAAATATCTGTAATCATTGTAGATGTAAAAAAAATAATAATATGCACACTAAGATGTCTGAACAGTGTTTACGCTTAGTGGGGAGAAATAGTCAAGTAATGGGGCACTGAATGGCCGGGGAGGCAGCTGCTGCTAATGATTGGGGGCCCCAATCCATTACCCTGCCTAGGGCCCCATTTGACTATGATCTGACTTGGGCTACAGGTGTATGTATTTATATAGTTTTATAGGGGAAGGATGCAGGATGAAGTATAAAGAAGATGAGAAGTAATGAGTGTAATAAGGTCCTAGGAAAACAGAGATGAAATAAGAAAGTGGATAGTCAGAAGTGGTATGGTAGCAAGGATATAAAAGAAGAAGACAGAATGAGAGAATTAAAAGCTGTGAGTAGAAAGAAAGAAAGTGAAGGAAAGGACACAAAAAGGATGAACTGTTATGAGACAGGAAGAACTTAATGAAGAATACACAAGGAAAAGCATGCATCATGAGACAGTAGATATTAAATCATGGGAAGGTAATGGATTAAGAAATAGAATAAAAAGAGACAAGCTATTAACACATATCAAGAGAATTAAAGCTCAATGTACTACCTTGAAGGAGATGCATTTGAATATAGAAGAGCATAAAGACTAAGAGGGGTTGGAAAAATGCAGTAGTGATCTCAACCCGGGGGAATAAAAGACAAAGAGGAGGAGTTATCCAGTGAAGATGGAAGGTAAGACTAATGATAAAAAGATAAAAACAACAGACATGTATGAATTAAAGGCTGGATCGAAGGTTGTAATTGGGCAGTCTTAATGACATACATACCACCATAAGTGAAGTTTAAAAAATTAGGGAGTGTACTGGGGAGTTAATAAAGTAAAAACTAAATATAGCCAATGACATAAACTAAACACTTACATAAAAATAAAAATGCATTAGCAAAGTACATAAAAAAGAACTAAATGCATGAGCAAAGCACATAAAAAAGAAATGTTTATTATTAGATTAAGTGTTTTGTTCTACTTACAGGGGGATTCATTAAAGCCTACATGGATTGATTTTCTATGTAGGCATAGTGGCACAGAGCTTAGATGGAAGTAAGCAGCTATGCGATCCAGTAAACAGAAGTGAGGGGTGTGCATGAGCATGCCAACATGGAAGGTCCTGTGGCATGCAAATCACCTAATAAGCAGGTGAATTGCATGCAAATGAGGGTGTAGAGTGATCCAGCAAGCAGATAGGCAGTCTTGCAGATCCCGTGTTAATGTTAGAAGTGTACATGGAAATATTCTGTGTATATGAAATTAAAAAGTGAACAGGGGCTGTAAAAGCCCTGTTAGAAGATCAAAAACAGCAAAGCAGACACAGATATGTGGAAAGCTGTGCACTGTGTGTCCAAAAACTAATGAAACAAAATTTGAAATAATTTTTTTTAATACCCATATGTTTTCTCAGCATGCAGCAGTGCACAAACATGCTGTTATGCAAAAACAATTATTTAAATGTGTAAAAATGAAAGCAATAAAATATGTGACAATAATGCATTATAGGTCCTTGCATGGTGTATGTACAATGGTAGATGTCTGTGGTTGGTAAGGAGGCAGGTCCTGGAATAATGTAGTATCCAGGTTATGTGCACGGATCTGTATGCAAATGAGCTGGGGTTACTAAATAGCAAAAATGGTTATCTGTGCCCTCAGATCAAACCAGTGTAGCCCCAGAACCATGTTAATGTCCACAGAAGAGGTAGCTGACATCAAAAAGGGATGTGTCTCCATTTCTTTTACCACATTGGAGCACAGCAGCACCTGTCTGGGCACCGCTCCACTGAGCTGAGCAGGGGGGGTGTATGTCCAGTGCTGCTAAGCTGTGTTTAGCTTTGGTGCCTGTGTTTCATCTGGTTTGAGCTGTGCCGAGCATGCCTGTTCATGGAGGTGTGTCTATTGACTGCTGAGCATTGTTTATACCTGTAGCACAGGTTTGCACATCATGCTGCAAAGCTTAGCTAAGAAGGCTGTCAAAAAAAGAAAAAATAAATAAATTGGCTGAGAAAGCCAATCATATATAAATTACTGATGACCCCTGTTCCACCTAAACTTAGCCATTCCAACCCCTCAATGATGGTCTTAGCAGGTGGAATGCATCATAGTTAGTCAATCATAGAGGCTATATCTGTAGCAGAGCACTATATAGTATGCATACACCTTACAATCTGATTTTCCCCCATACTCTGCACCATTGTAGTACAGACATGGGGAATTTTAACTGAGAGAATTTTAGGGGCTGCTGTTGTTTTGCTACATCTGTATGTGCTAGATGCTGAGGTCAGTGCTGATGCTGGCAATAGGCCTAGCCTGAGAAGGTGAAGAGTGTTCAGGCCCAGAGTAACCTTCCATGGGCTACATGAGCTGGAGATTGTAGTGTGCTACAGGGTGGACAGGGACATACTAGCAGCTCTGCTGTCCGCAACTCAGACTCAGAGTCAGCAGAGGGGAATCCATCCCAGTGTAAATCAAGGTATGTGTAGCTCTTAAGATACTAGCTACAGGTGCTTTTCAAATAGCAACTGGGGACATGATGGGGGTCTCAGAGGCATCAGTATCCCGGGTACTCCACCAGTTCCTGGATGCCATGCAAACACATGTCAGTGAGCACATTTATTTACACCACACCCCTGAGGAGAGGAACAGCAGTATGTGTCTCTTCTACTATATAGCACACTACCCTAAGATACTGGGTGCCATAGAGTGCAGTCATGTCCACATCAAAGCATCACCTGAAGAGGAGGGTAGAGTCTACTCTACAACTGCAAGAGGTATCATTCCATCAACCGCCGGGTCATGTGCAATGCCAGAGGATTATCATGAATGTGCATGCTGGCAGCCCTGGCAGTTATCACAACTTCCATATTTGGCACCCATCACAGCTGTACCAGATGTTTGCTGGGGGCACATCCTGCATGGCCATTTACTGGGGGATGCTGGTTATGTACTGGAACCATGGATGATGACACCCATCAGAAATGCACACACACCTACCGAAGATCACTATAATGAGGCACATGCACAAACTAGGAACATCATAGAGCATGTGTTTGGGCAGTTCAAGTCATGGCTCCGGTGCCTTGATATATCTGTTGGAGCCTTGCAGTACTCTCCAGCCACATCACAGATGTTCACAGTATGTGCCATGCTACACAGTAAGATCCTATGGAAACAGCTGTAGCAGGATCATCACAGGGAAGGGACACACAGCTCCCCCACCAGTTCCTAGGTTCCCACAGCAACACCCACAGTGGGACTCAGAGGAGGAACCCCCTGTGGCTGTCCCTGTAGGCAGATGTAGGTGTCCCCAGTATGGCCTGGCCTTGGCCATGAGGCAAAGCATAGCACATGCACTGCCATTCTAGGGACTTAGGGAGTGACACCTTACTCCAACTAGCATACATAGTAAAAAGGATTACCGCCACACAACACAACCTGTACCTAACTGTGTATTGTATATTAGTGATGTACTGCATGCATCAGACAGAATCAGCCCTGAAACACAGGTCTCTCAACTGCTGCATTCACAAAGTAAGTCATTCTCCTATACAACAAATGTACGAGGTACTAGACTATGGTAGCATATGTATGGACCTGCTGCATGTATGCAAGGGAATAGAGAGAGCTTTTGGGCAACTTGCAGAGATCTAACAGCCAACTGGGACAACAGGTACTCTGTCCAGTACTGAGTGTCCCATAATAATCATTAGGCCACATGGCCTGAAACCCCACTGCATTATGCAAGGGAAATGCCAAACAGTGGAGTCATAGGACAGACGCACGACCCCTACCCCCAACATATCGGTGTTCCCTTACAACTGAGTATGTTTGCAAGGATATATCAGCAGACCACACATTTCCAGGGCTGTGACATACAACCTGGCCACATATTTTACCCACAAAATGCAGGGCTCAGTGTATGTCTGTATGCTGTTGATAGTGTGAGGAATTAAACTTCTATCTCATTGGGCTAAGGACATTAGCATGGGTGATGGTGTTGATGGCTTGAATCTGGCAGCATGTACAACTTTTGCATGTGAGTTACTCATATGGTAGGAGTCCCACAGGCTGTCATAATGCAAAAATCTGTTACTGCAAGACAGCTGGACAAAGCCAAAAAAAATGGGGGGACAGAGGGCCAAGCCTACAGACAGACATTACACATGGTCTGAGTAACCTAGAAGGTGGCTAGTATAACAACAAGTTGCAACAGGTCAGATGACCTGCAGGATGTATAGGCCATCACTTAAATATCTCAGTAATGACAGCACTTCAGTGCCTGCATTTTACAGTATAGTACCGGAAAACCATAACTGTATTTGAAACAGAGCAGACATATGGGGCAATAAGCTGGACATTCTGCACAAACATGTACAGGGAAAGGTATGCAAGCTATCACCCTGTATGTACCCCAGTCACATCAAACCTCTCATCCTCTTACAGCAACAAATCTGGCCAAAGGCATGAATATAAGCGGAATAAAGGCCCAAAAATAGAGGCAAATGTTAAGTATTGCACTTACAAATTAAAGACTTGATAGAATGACAGGTTTTGTATTACCATGTATCTCCTGAAATGTCTGCAGCCTGAATCTCAAATGTCTGTCATTATTTCCTAATATCACTCTTTAATGATTTTCCACTAATGTGCCAAAAACCACAATGTTATGTAACTCGGACCAAAGATATGAGCCAAATATCTGGACATTTTGTGCAAATGTGTACAGCTGATAGGTATGAGTCACATATTATGTTCAGCAAACAACCAGAGAATGCCTTGGACAAAATAACAGGGAGGAGCTGGAGTGTGGAAACAGGTGCAAAAGCCAATGGTCTGCAGCACACACAATCCTGGAGTGGATCACAGGTAGGTCAGGCCTGGAGGCACCTTGTAAGTAATGACAATCTCACTGGGCATGCTCCCACACTTAGCTAACTTGAGTCCATGTCTCTTGCCTCTTCTGCCCAAAGAACAGCTATGTGGAAATATGTCTGTCCATACAGACAGTTATGTTTATCTCCCCCTATCCCCCTCATACATGATTACCCTAGCTACCAGTATGTGGCACACACACACACACATATATATATATATATATATATATATATATATATATATATATATATATGTGTGTGTGTGTGTATATATATATATATATATATATATATATATATATATATATATATATATATTAAAATATGTAGATATATATATATATATATATATATCATGAAAACGAACTGTAGGATACACCACAAAAATCCAAATTTGCACCAACCTCCAACTTTATTCGAGAAAACAAAAACAAGGGATGAGCGCTTTCACGTGCTCCATGCACGCTTCATCAGATCTACTTAATGATAGTTTTTCTTCCCTTTATATATCATTTGAAACACACTTAATTAATCTAATAAAACAATCATTCAATAGATATTACTCTAATAGAGAATTAAAGTGACCAAGTGCACTCAAATAACATTAACATATATATTTCTCATTTATAACAGTGCTCATCCATTATAAAATGCAATAAGCGTAAAAGCGCATATTGCAATAAATTCAAATAAAATAAAAAATAAAAAATTAAAAAAATTCCATCTCATAAAAACGGAATTCAAGAAAAATTAAAAAATTCCATCTCATAAAAACGGAATTCAAGAAATAAACTAACGCTGTATATAGCATCTATCAGCACAAGCTTACAGGTGTTCAGAGCCCCTTGTTCCCTGAAACGCCACGTTGTTACAAATCTTCAATTATTACATCATAAAAAACTATTTAAAATGCAAGCTGCATAATACGCTCTATTACTTCAAGTATTCAAATGAAATAAAACTGTAAGATCCAAATGCGTTAAAATGTTCCAAAGTAATCTTGTCTTTTGACACATGACATTATTACATATTGTCATAAAATAAACATTTATAAAAGAATATTTGATACTATGCAAGTTAAATTCAGTCTTGCATAATTTGAAGTCTGCTCACGTTAACATATATATATATATATATATATATATATATATATATATATATATATATATATATTAAGATATGTATATATATATATATATATATATATATATATATATATATATATATATATATATATATATAGATAGCTACATAATGTGTGGACTAATATAGACTCTCCACACATATCTACATAACACAGTTACATAATGTAAACACACACAACAAGAATTAAGATGATATCCCTGTTATTCTCTCACACACACACACACACACACACACACACACACACACACACACACACACACACACACACACAGACACACGCATACACACATACATATATATATATATATATATATATATATATATATATATATATATATATATATATAGATAGATAGATATATAGATAGATAGATATAGGTATGTGTGTGTGTGTGTGTGTGTGTGTGTGTGTGTGTGTGTGTGTGTGTGTGTGTGTGTGTGTGTGTGTGTGTATGTGTGTTTGTGTGTGGGGGAATGTATGAATGTTCCCACATACATGCAGAATGTTGGGGTTATCTGCACCTACAGATCACAGCAGTTGTCTGATGGTAACACACCAATGCAGCAAAAGGACATAATCCACACACTCACAGAACCCTGTGTCTGTGGGATTTCACCCTGTATACAGACAACGATGAGCAGCTGGTATAGCATGCAATGGCTGCAATGCAGCGCTTGGACAGCCCATATTGTCCATGGCCAATTGTCCACCTACCAAACTGCAACCAGCCAGACATGGCCATACTGGAAACTGTGCACACATATAGCAGGGCTAATAACAGGTATCCCACTCCTATGACACTAGAGACAATAACAGCAGCACGCTGGAGCACTCTGCAGGCCAAGCATTCTCTGTAATACAAGGCCACTTTGTGTAGGCCACATGTACTGTGGCTGCTTCCACAAATGCAGCAGACATAACCTATGACACATGCAATAAGTAGTAATAGCTATTGTGTGTACAACTCGGTAAGTAGGGGTTCTAATCTCACAGCAGGTACTCTTTTGTGTGTATACAGATATATTCCCTGCAGCAGTAAATACATGCTCATCTGGCCTATGTCTGTGCAATGATTAGTCATTTTATGGCTGTGACTACCTGCTTTCCTCAGCAATGGCCTCCTTGACAAAGCCTGCTGATGTCATCCACCTTAACAGCACTGATTGACAATCTGTTTGGAAGTAATCTCCATGGTGCATGTGATAGGTACTGCAAGTTGTAGAGTACATTACTAAATAGGTTGGGGGCTGTAATCTCACAACAGCCAACTCTCTGTGTGTAAATATCACCCTTTGCAGCAATGCAGACATGCCTATCTGTGAACAATGGTTATACATTTTAAGGCCCTTTGACTACCTGATGACCTCTACAGTTGTCTCCTTTACAAAGCCTGCTGATGTCATCCACCTTAACAGCACTGGCTGACAGTCTACTTTTAAGTAGTCTCTGTAGCACATACAATAACTACTGCAATTTGTAGTGTGTACTACTAGCTAGGTAGGGGTTCTAATGTCACATCAGCCAACTATGTGTGTGTGTGTATACATGTGTCCATCTGCAGCACTATGGACAAGCCCATATGGGGAATTTCTATGTAATGGTTATGCATTTTAAGGGCCTAAGACTACATGCTGGCCTATATATACCCTCCCTACAAGACCAGCTGATTTATTTATTTTATTTATTTATTTTACATTTGTTGACCAGGATAGTCTAACTGAGCTGGATATCCCTTTTTCAGTAGAGGCCTGGGGAGAAAAGTGCCACAAACGTTACAATAAGGTAATTAACATATTTATATAGAAAACACATTTTTACAATAAAAGTAAATAAAATGTACAATAGAAAATAATATATAGCAGTCCATAATAGTGTTGCTAATACTGAAATAAAGAAGCAATAAAACAATATGAAACAGTGTAAATACAATATAATCAATCAAGGAGGGTAAGAAGGAAACAGTAATGTTTTGGTGTTGCTGAGGGAGAGAGATGAGAGAAGTGAATTATAATTAGTAGAGCAAGGAGCTAACAGTTATTGGTTGAGACACCAGGTATCAACAAAATATGGAAGGCTATGAAGAGCATTAAGGTAATGAGAGGAAGTGGTAAGAAGAACAAATAATGTAAAGGTCAGGTAGGAAAGTGAAAGAGGGATAGTAGTGAAGATTAAGTGAGGTCAGTACAGTGATAGGACCAGTGACTATACAAGTATTTCTTAGTGGCAGCTTTGAATTGTTTAATTTGGTTTAGAGATCTAATTTGTCTAGGTAGCTTGTTCCAAGAAACGGTGGGATGGTAGCTATAGATGTTACATCCAATTTAGGGTCTGGGTTTATAGACTTATAGAAGGTCTAGATCAGAGTTGCATAGAGATCGTGTGGGAGAATAATGGGTGATTAGAGGAGATAAGCTGGGGCAGTAGGAAAGTTGATATATAATGGATTGAATAATTTGGAGCTGAGAGAGGAGAAACTGGTGGGATAGTTCTAGCCAGTTAAGGTGTTTTAGAGAGAGGCAGTGATGGGATTTATATGTTTGGTGTTATGCAAATCTGGCTACTTTGTTGTAGGTTGATTCAAGTTTGGTGAAGAGAGAGGATTTGAGATTAGTAAGAATTTGAGAGCTGTACAATAGACTAAGTAGTAGGTAGGCATGAGAGAGGGTTACTTTTGCTTTGTCAGTAAGAAACTTTTTATTTCTGTAGAGGAGGCTAGATTTTATGAGTCTAGCAGATATGGTTATTAACATGTAAGTAGAACTTAAGTTGGTCATCTATTATGATGCCTAAGATTTGTAGTGTTGGGTTCAACTTTGATAGGAGTGTTGTTAAGAGACAGCATAGAGTAGGTAGGTATAAGGTGGTTAAGATTTTTAGGTAAGAAGAGTAGGGGTTATGTTTTGTTTGGGTTCAGTGTTAGTAGGTTGTTAAAGAGCCAGGTTTCAACTGAGTTAAAGGACGCCTGAATGGTTGATATGAGTTCAAAGGGGGTGTCTGCAATGGTGATGACTGTGGAGTCATCTCCATATTGTACTAGGGATGACTGAGGGCATGAAGTATACAGATGTCATCCACCTTAAGAGCACTAGCTGACAGTCCAAAATCAGATAAACTCCATGGTGCATGCGATAACTACTATGAGCTATAGTGTGTAATAATAGGTAGTTAGGTAGGGGTTCTAGTTTCCCACCACTCAACTCTGTGTATGTGTGTATCCATGTGTGTAGTTATGGAAATATCCCCTAGTATCACTACAAACACCTATATGGACAATTTCTGCACAATGGTTATCCATTTTAAAGACCTATGACAAGCTCCAGGTCCTATACATGTATCACTGATGTCTGCCACCATCTAGGTTTGTATGGTCAGAAAACCCAGGTGACATGTATAAAGGGTAGCAGACCTTCTCACAAAATCCCATTGTCCCAGATATGACTTTCTACATATATGCACCTAGGCAACCATGCACAAATACTGCTGTATCTTGCTGATGTCATATTTCTGCTGTGCAGTCATGCCATCCTGTGTCACTGTGCTGCCACCATGTATCAATAGAATAACCAGTTAAACCCCTGGAACAGAAATATACACAGGTCCATGATTCACTTGACATTCTGAAACACTACCACCAGTCAAACACCATGCTCCTAAGATACATAAGGTTTGCTGTATAGTTATGACACCTGCAAGCACATAGTACTTGTAGCCCACAACACCTGCAATGACATAACAATACTGCACTACAAAACTGCATTGAAAGTAATATTGTCACCCTGTGCATCAGACACATATTTGCATGTCCCTGCATTGATGGCACGAATGGCAGGGATGTAGCACAGATATCATCACATGCACAGGGTATGGTGTGGGGGTGCCAGAGGTGTGACATACAGTTGGCAGCATGTGTGTGATTCAGGAAGCGGTGCCGTACAGAGGTGCCATGTGTGTCTGTGGGTGACCTGCATGTGACAGTAATGTTTGAGGGTGTGAGTGTATACACTCAAGCCCAGTGCTAGCCCTACACATGTGTATGTTGGACAGCTGTGGACCATACATGGCAGAGTGGACAGTTCACCTTCTCCGGCTATGAACATGGGAACTTGCTCTGTCAGGAGTGGCACTGGCACCACCTCTCCCAAGGTTGGATGCAGTGCTAGTACCTGACAGAGACTGCTGTCTGCTGGGCCTGTGTCCCCCACGGGACCACCAAGGACCATGTGCCCATAGCCTGCCACATCATGGTGTGCACAGCACACTTCTCTCTGTAGTGCTGGAGATACTGCCACTAGGGGGGCATCAGTGTGCACTGACAAGTGGTCTCTCAGCAGATGATGTTGCTGATGTATGCCCATGTGCCCAATGCCCTACCCCATTCAGAAGTTCCAGCACAAGGTGCAGGCAAAGACAGACACTGTCTCAGCCCACCATCTGTCCACTACATCAGTGAAATGATCCATGGCATCACCAGTGAGGTGGAGGCAGTCACCGATGTCAGACTGTGCCACATCCATGACTGAGCATATGTCTGGTGTTGTGTTCGGTACATGCTTGTGCCTCCATGATGGCCTGAAACATGCGATGAGTGACCCATGATGTGATATCTGTGACAAGAGGTGGATGGACAGCAGTCCCCCTTCAGACATCCCTGTCAATCTGCCTGAGTAGGACCTCACCAGCTGTGTGGCTATAGCCAATGCCTACACTCACTGATGCCATAGTTGTCACACTGTTCTTTTCAATGTTGACACCATGCGACTGTCCAATATCTGTGGCCTCTGGGGACTGGGTATGTGTGGGCATACTGACTGTGTGCAGAGACAATGGGGGAAGAAGTGGGATGTAAAGCTTTGGGACAGATTTAGCCCACGACAACCCAACCTGTGCCTCACTATGGCCACCATCATCATCAGAGCCCTATGAGACACTGACATCATGTTGTGAGGGGTGCAGACTCCAACGCCCCCCATTCACCTGTGATGAGGAAAACAGAATCAGTACATTATTACCTGTACTATTATGTACGGTAATCCACACAGACTCATACAGATGAGGGGCCACAACTGCATTACCAGTCACACATCTCATCACTGATCTCATGCACAACACACAAACACACAACATACACAGACAAGACAGGACCTTTCTAACATGCACCTCAGCTGCATCCAGTGCATGTTGCCATTACACTACACCTTTTTGTGTATGCATATAACAGTGTATGTAATAGAACTACACATAATACCCAGTACACCTCTCCTGAGAATGATATGCCTGCTGTAGTATCACTGCCACAAGTATGTACCATCTCCCTATAGTGAGTGAGTAGGCATCATGGAGGCATTGCTTCCTGTATAGCAGGCTGCATATTTCTTCATAAGTATGACTGCAAATGTGGTAGTGTTTGTGCAAACACACATCTGTGATTATCCATTGTATGCACTGTAGTCAACTGCTCCATTATGGAACATACAACTATTCCATTCTGGCTAAGCATAACAGTTGTGCCTTGGGCTAAATGGCAGTCTGTAATGTTCATATAGTATATATAAGACATCAAACAATGGTATCACACTTACCAAGTACAGAACCACAGACTCCGGCCACACCTGACGTACCTATGAAAATGTGAGTGAGAGGGATTGAAAGCAATACCAAATGTTGCACTGTAGCTAATGTGATACTGCCTGCATTGCTGATATTATGAGTACGTGTGCACAACTGTGCATTAAACAACCCCCCCCCCCCAGTGCTGATAGACCTGGCACCCATGTAATGGTATGCACAGACTGCCAGAATGACTGATACAGTATTACACTGGTGAACAAAGTAAGCTTACCTGGACACTCCTCTGATGTGGATGCTGTGGCATTCACCTCCAGATATCTGGGAACTGGTGGTTGATTCTAGGTTTGCCAAGAATTCCTATGTGGCTATGAGTGGTTGTTCTGTTGCAGACCTTCCACCAGTGGCAGCATGATCCCTGGCCACAGCAACCACCCTTTGACATGCATCATTGAGAATATCTGTGGCCCTGTGTTGGATCTGCTTGTAGGTCCTGTCCTGATGTCAGCTTTGGTTAATATCCCTAACAAGGTCACCTCACAATGCTGCACACTGGTCATGATGCTGCTGACCCCTTGAAAGCAGAATGTGATGATGCAGTCTGAAGCCATCCAGGATAACAGCATTCTCAGCAGCTGTGAATGGGGGTGCCTCTTGTGATACATTGTTCCTGAAAGACAACAAGAGGAGGACACATTACAGGACCCTGCACAACCAATATGGCTTGCACTATCCACTGCTCTCTTATGCATCATACCCCACAGTCTTTCAACACACTACCTGTGTAGCTATCACCAAGACAGTAACAATACTGGGTATGTCCCTGTGTGCCATGACAGATTCTGCTTCATGTCTCTACACCCATCACTGCAGTCTACTGTGGTGTGTCCCCTATGGGCACGCTCACACTAATATATCATACAGCCACTGTCAGACAAATAGCTGTGTGATATTACAACAACTATATGGGAACAGTCCAGCAACAGCAGTGTGCCACAATGACAGACAGCAATGCAAACCTGCTGTAGTATATGTTCCATGTAGGCATCCTTCCTCCCCACTACCCAGATGCTTGCATACTGTGAACGTGCCTCATGAATGTCTTCCTTTTGGCACAAACATGTGGATGTCTGACAAATGGTTGGCCATTTATTAATGGTTGTTGACAGACAATAGGAAATCTGGCTGTCACATGTCAGACCCCTCATAAAACATGTATACTACAGTGATATCTGTTAGTGTATTCATAGTTTTATGTTGTATGGCCAATATGTATCCCCTAACACTGAGGTTGGGCCTGTGCCCCCCATTAATTATGGCTATGACTGAATCCCTGCTGTAGGGGGTTGGCAGGTATGTTACCCATAGCTCTCAACCAATGAGGGACGAATGTCAACAAAACATTGACCTAGCGAGGGTACATCATGGACAATCAGAGACACCTGTAGAATGCCAGCACTATTTATGTGTGGCATTGACAGACTCAGAGATTGTGAATGACAGTACATGATTTGATGTTACAGAAGTGTACATCCTTACTTAGCGTCACTATGTCTAACACAAATTCCACTAGCTTTCCTACAGCAGCCAACCATTGTAGGAGGGAATTACAGGGGCAGAGCTGGGATTTGACTCAAAGCAGGAACAGTTGTGAGGCATGCCTGTAGCTGTTGGACAGCAGAGTATCACCAACATGTCAATACCATAGACGTATGACAGGCCTACTGTTTAAATTCCCTATTGTCCATAACTAAATCTTACCATCTCCATACCATTATATGGGGACATCTTTTACATACTTGGTAGAGTGAAGTATTCTTTTTTTGAAGTGTTCCTAAGAAAATAGCTTGCAAAACTGTTGTCTGTGTGAGCAAAACAGTATACTGCCCTGTTCCCCATAGGCAGTTCATTGCATTTTATAGATAGTGCTCATTAACAGGTAATTGTCTGTGCAACAATCTGTGCCTTAGACTTGCTAATTGCATCCAAAACAGCTAGCTTGGACTTTCTTTAGTCGATGACATGGCACCACAGTGCAATATTTAAGTCCTTCATTTAGGCCTTGGCCCCTTTCCTAGTCTTTGAGATGGACATTAATGAGGTGTGGAGACTACAGAATCACAGACGGTAGGTACAAATACTGTCCATTGTTGAGATTTCTGAGGTATGTCCACAGTTTTGCATGATATGTTTGGCCATTGTCCCATGACATTGTGATTATCTGGTAGTTCAGTGGTAAACATTGTGGGTTGAGTTCAGTAAGGAGAGGGAGACATGGATTTGAGAAATTATACCCATCCGACTATGCATGCTGATGCAGTAGCTGCTATTCTATCAGCTCACTAGCTTTATAGGGGAAAACTGTGAAACATGTCTCTGTCACTGGACCTTTTCCCTCCCCACCCTTTATGTATGGCTGTGTCTGGATCCCTTGTTCTAGGCACTTGTGAGGTATAGTAGGTCTGTAGCAGCTAGCTTAACATACAGCTGCATGTGTTCCAGGTTGTAGCTGCTGCTGCAGCCTAAGACACATAGGGGGAGTGTGAACCCGTTGGAGGACAGCAAGCTGTACGTGTAACTGAGGCAGCAGTGTCAGTTGTGTTGTCACAAGCAAAGCCAGGGTAATGGTATCCTTTACAGTCCAACTGAGGCATGTGCGTAAGGTACATCTGTTATGTAACAGTGCCAATCACAGAGTAGTAGGCGGCATATAGCTTGGCTATACAAATATGTGCAGTGCGTCCCTACCTAAAGGCCTTTGACTTACAAACATGGGTAGCAGTTAATGCAGTACCAGCAACCTGTGTAGGTTAAAATTCCATGACTCAGTCATTACTTGCTATGTTCACAAGAATGTAATTGATGTGCAACAGACTGGATTTGAACCCAGGTCTGTGGGTAGCAAAATATACTACATGCAAGGCATTTAACAGACTGCGCTACTGAGTCAGTGCTCCAGCAGATGTTTTTACAAGATATATGTGTATACATACAGTCTGTGATACACATTGTCTGCATCCATTATTATGTGCATGGCTTTCAAAGCCAATTGTGCAGCAAGGTCCAAGTGTACACATGTATGTTGCCATTGCTGCCTTAGTAGATATGTTTAAAGATGTTGCTGATAAAAGGGAACGATTACTTGCTGTCATTCGTCTCAACCTCTTAGAGCAAGAAATCTGGAAAAAGCCACGAATAAAAGTTGGACAAAGACCCAGACATAGGGAGAATCTTTATATATTGCTCTTACAAACATAGAGTGTTGTTAGAATAATGGGTTTTGCATTAACATGTGTTTTCTGCAGGGTATAAAGTGTGGAACTCAAATGTCTGTTGTGATGTTACCCCTGCAAAGGGGGTAATAGGACAGTGGAGAAATGGGGGTATGCAGGAGGAAAAATATATTGAAAGACAGATAGGGTTGTGCAGGAAGGGTGCAAGAAATTACTGTAGCTTTCCATTGCTTGTACAGCAACAGCTGTGCAGGTTTTACAGAATTTGTACATGAACTTGAAGCCTCACACCCCAGAGAGAGGGTTGAAGATAACATAAATGTGTTAAGTAATTTCATAATTAGTTGTGTCCAGTGGATATATGTGTGAAATGGAGAGCTACGTATGGGGCAATTTTTTTTGTATAGGACAGGTGCCCAGTTTTTATTTTTTTAAGGAGAGAATGGAATGTTGGGGGAAGGATATGGGTAAGTGTGGGGAGGTAGGTTGGGTAGCAAGACAGACAAGACATGATAGGAGTGGTGTGTGACACATGAGAGGGGTAAACACCTTGGACAGGGAGGGTGTTGTGGAATCTGAGGTGCATGTGCCTTCAGATGGCAGCAATGTGACTGAGATCCCCACCCATGGGCAGTCAACACTGCTCCTTCACTGCCCCAAAAGTGGTTGTATTGGAGGCTGAGTGCTGGGGCCAGTAGGCCCCACCAGGTTGTCCAGTGTGCCCTCAATCTGGAGCAGGTGATGTTTTAGCTCCTATTAACAATCTTACACACCATGGCTGGTAGTTGATCCTGGGTGACAATCCCCCCTCCAACCCTGCTCCAGGGGGGATAAACTCCATCCCTGAGGCAGTTCCAACGAAAGTTGGTGCAGGGAAAGTGGAGGCAGCACCACCAGCTTGGGTTCCAGATGTCCTGGGACCCAGTGCCACAGCCAGCTGAGGAAGGGTAGGCAGATCAGAAGGAACTGGCCTACCCTGACATGCTGTGGTTATGCAGGTAAACCAATACATATAGGTGAGTTATGAACAAAAACATTGTTAGTAATCACAGCATGCCAGAACATTGAAATTAACCCCATTACAGTTCAATGCATATTATGTGAAATACAACAATAAAAAACAGAACAGTCAGTATATTAACAGCATGTCAGTAACAGTTATGGCATAAGGCCAACAGAACAGGTAATTCAACAAGATATGTTAATATGCAACCATAGTAATACATAACATTAATAAAACATATGCCCCAAAATAAAGTTTATGGAACATATGTTAATAATAAATCATAATCAATATATAACAATAATAAATATATGAAGATAGGGTCTATATTATGTGATCGAAGATTCTACTCTTCGACCACATAATCATCAACAAATACACACTGAAAGCTGTAAACCGTGAATGGCCATGTCTGCTGTTTTCCTAGGGAAACAATTCAGTTGGCAGTTATCGGGAATTGCCCTTTTCTTCAATGTAGAGCGATGTCAGAGTCGGTATATTTAGTTGGAGGTGGGTGGGTGGCGAAGCCCCTCACATGATTAGTGTTTTAAAGTTTTTTTTTTACGGCCACGTGAATTTTTTCCCTGTTGAAAAAAATTGCAGATGTAGTTGTTCATGGTTTACAACATTCATTGTGTATTTGCCGATGATTATGTGCTCGAAGAGTCGACTCTTTGATCACATAATATAGTCCCTTAGATAAGGGGTAGGGAGAGAGAGAAATACAGTCCATTAATACCATTGTGGGCTATACAGTTGAAAACAGCAATGCTATTTACTCTACAGGTCTGTACTTTCTTTATGTGTTAATGTGCCCTACAGTTGCTATAGTGCATACATATCTCTCAAGCTGTCCACATGGGGCACTATGGGCCAAGCAATAACACCTGCAGGTACACGACTGCAAAGAAGACTTGGACATCAGGTGGACCTATATAACTAGCATGATGTACTGTGGGCTGATGTACTGTTACTTTCCTATTGACATATAATCATGTCAATGATACATGTGTAATTGCATTCCATGACAGCCTGAGAGACACGCATGTGTACAGTACAGAGAGTACACAATGGTCATGACTTGCTTGGCAGGCATGGTGATAGAACCCAATAGCAATGACTGCAGCGGATATGCGCATCACATGTATTAATTGACTGCAGAAACTTTTACAAGACACTCCAGGCATAGACCCATACCAGGAGTAACACATTTTATTTATTTTATGTTAATATATTTTATTATTGTTTCGCGTATTTCCTTTATTTTATGCATTAATAGCACATTTCTGAACAAGCAATTATTTACACATAATATGAGCTATCTCACCCATTTACCTGTAGTTCCTGTGGAGAGAATGATATCTGTAATCAATATGTGACTGATACTGTAATATTTCTGGCAGGCATGGGGATAGAAACCAATAGCAGTGACTGCAGGGGACATATGCGTCACATGTATTAATTGACTGCAGCAACCTTTACAAGACACTCCAGGCATACAGCCATACCTAGATTACACATTTTATTTATTTCTTTTATTTTATATTTTATTATTACTTCACATATTTCCTTTATTTTATGCATTAATAGCACATTGGTCATAATGATTTTAACAGTCTGTGACATCTGATCAAACAATTATTTACACAGAATATGAGCTATCTCAACCATTTACCTGTAGTTCCTGTGGAGAGAATGATATATGTAATCAATACGTGACTGATACTGTAATATTTCTGGCAGTCATGGGGATAGTTTATTTCTTTTATGTTAATTTATTTTATTATTATTGCACATATTTCCTTTATTTTATGCATTAATAGCATATTAGTGGCAATGATTTTAACAGTCTGTGACATCTGAACAAACAATTATTTCACATAATATGGGCTACCTCACCCATTTACCAGTAGTCCCTGTGGAGAGAATGTCTGTCATCATAACATATCTGACTCAGTGAGCTTTTTTAGTACATAGCACTGAATTCGAACCCTGATCGGTGTGTGGCAAAATGTACTTCGTACAAAGCATTTAACAAAATGAACTTCTGACTCACTGCTTATGTCCAGCTGACTGATATTTACCTAGTGCTCACCTGGAAACAAAATATGATCTGGTACTAGTACTACAGTGTTATAATACACTGCAGTGACAGTTGAACGCACATGTATGAAATGCAATTATAACAGAGATACTAGGTAACCTATACATTACTAAATAAAATGCAGGTGTACACAATATATGGTTACTGGGATGACATATCAGTTCTAATTTCACAAGTATTGCACAACAGTTTATTACAGATACCTTCATGTACTTACTGGAAAAGTTTTGAGTTTTTCTTGCACAGCAGTTGGCATTATGCAGCTGTAATTCCACAGTTATTACACTATAAATGTTTTGTGGATAAATGGTTCATGCTCTACTCTTTCTGTCTTATTTAAATATAGATATCATAATACACCTGTACTCACCACACTCACGGCGGAAACTGGCCAGGCGCCCTGCATGCACTTCAGTGTTGCGAGCTCTCACCTCTGCAGCTGTTGGGAGAGAAGCACACCATTAAGCATACCAGTTTAGTAGACATTCAAGATAAAATGTTGGTGAAACACAGGTAAACATACTTACACACATGTGGAACATTGCCCACCCAGAATTCTTCAACCCAGGCATCCAATAGAGCTCCCTTCCTTCTTTTCAGGCCGTCATGGCAGTGATGACACTGCTCACCTGTGTGGGTTGGTGAGGTCCATTGCTAGGCATCTCAGGCCTCTGCTTTGTACTCTGAGCCCTGGTAACCATCCTGCATGAGCCAGTCTTCATGGTTTTTCACAAGGAGTCCAACCATGACCATGGACTCCTCCATGCCCCACTGCTGCACCCAAAAGTGCTAACCTTCTCCAACACCTGCCATTGTATCCTTCAGAGACAGAACTCCAATAAATTATGGTGTATTCTTGCCAATTGGGCTTAGCATAGCCCTTTTTTCCCACCCCTGTGCACCACTAGGCAAGTTTTAAAAATGTGGTTCATCACTTGGCATTGCACAAACCAGAGCAGCTGAGCTGAGCAGTACTTAGACTGGCAATGCTTAGCAGTGCTTAGCAGTTCACAAACCAGCTTAGCACAACCAAGCAGTGCCAAGCAGTACCTAAACAGAGATTGTTTATGCAGTGCTTATCATGGCTTACCAAGGCTTAGCATAGCTTAGCTGAGTGCAGCAGATCATGATTTAAAAATAATTAGCATAATTTATATTTTGAAAATAATTGCTTCATTTCCCTTCCATTTATTCAAACCCCACACCTACTGCACATACGACCATAACTATATCTACTTCGCTATATGGATATATGGAATACTGCTATACTTTTACAAATACCTCTGAGCCAAGTTTAAGCACTGCTAAGCACCACACTGCATAAACCTGGTAAGCTATGCATAAACTTGACCTTTGATTCAAAAACTAAATGTGTTCAGTTTCTATTTTTAGATGTCAGGCACGTGTCAATTGCAGTGCACCACTCTGTGCCATGCAAACTTTGAAAAAAAATTAAATACATTGATATCATACACTTGGACAGTGCAGGAGGTGTGCTACTCATCTGCAGACACAGTTAGTGACACACTCTCAATATTCATTCAATAACCATGTTCCACGGCTCTCCCTCAGCAATGCGCCATCATTAATATGCATGGTGCTCTACCAAGGGGGAACCGCGTACATGGGTAAGGTAACTTCTGTGTAGGTTCTACACTATCCCCAGGATTCAAGAAACTCAGCGCAAGGAAGATTTTAGCCTTGCGCTTAGCATCCTTAGCACCTCCAGGAATGTATGGATCAAGCAATCCCTAATAAAATCAAGACCCTTTCCACCAAAGGCAGGCGCCCGGTCTGGTGGACTCCAGCCATAAACAAACTCTACAACAAGAGGAGAAAGCTACTACATGACAGAGCAAAATCCCTAAATGGGAAGGCATCTCTGATCAATACTAGCAAAAAACTACGATCACTCATAAAATCATCCAAGGCCAACTTTGAGAGAAAATCGCTAATGACACAAAAGACAATCATAAAGCCTTCTTTAGCTATGTTAGAAACCTGGGTGGAAACTCCCAGATATGCTCAGAATTAGTCCAAAATGATAAAAAAAATCACTGAATCCACAGACATTGCCAACATACTGGCAGACAGGTTCAGTGCAAATTTCTCCCCTCCCTCCCCCCCAAAAGGAGAAATATCTATCCCACCAGAGTCTAGCCTCCCAAACATCTCAGATGCCCAAGTGAGAGCTGCTCTCTCTAAAGCAAAAAACACAGCATCAATGGGACCGGACGGTGTCCCCTGCTGTGTGCTACACGAACTCAATGAGGAACTAAACCCACACATAAGGCTGCTGTTTAATCTTAGCCTTACTACAGGATACGTACCCAAAGAATGGCGTACGGCAACTGTGGTCCCACTCCACAAAGGCGGTGCTTCTACGGACCCTGGAAATTACCGCCCCATAAGCTTGACGAGCCTTGTCTGCAAAGCTATGGAGAGGATCATAATGGAACTCATAAATAAAGACATTGGGGACCTACAGACACTGCATCCTACCCAATTTGGCTTTGTCAAGGGCAGATCCTGCCTCTTGAACTTGGTCGACTTTTTCAAACAGTCACTAAGGCCATTGATGAGGGTAAGGCAGTTCACACAGCCTACCTTGACCTAGCAAAAGTGTTGACACAATACCCCACTCGGGCATCATAGAAAAGCTCACCAGCTTAGATGTAAACCCATATGTCACAAGATGGGTTGCAAACTGGCTCAAGGACAGAACACACAGGGTTAGAGTCGCGGTGCCATGTCAGACTCTAAGCCGGTCATGAGCGGTGTCCCACAGGGCTCAGTCCTGGGCCCCCTCTTGTTCGGCATTTATTTTTCTGAAGTGCAGGCAAACATAGGGGATTGTGGCTGACAAAATTTGCAGATGACTGCAAACTGGGCACCATAATTGACACTCCATCAGACACAGACATCCTCCAGAAAGGTCTCATAGAAATGGATAACTGGTGCCAGAGCCATGGCCTTAAGCTAAATGCCAAAAATGTATAGTCATACCCTTTGGGGAAAAACAAGGTAACCCCTAATTACCACATAGGTGGTAATCCATTAAACACGGAAGAAGTTATCAGGGACCTGGGGACCCAAGTTGACAGTAACCTCTCTTTGACACTCACATTGCCAAAGTGGTTAGGAAGACCTTCTACATTGCCCACCTGATCATGAAGGGATTCACATCCAGATCAGGAGAGGTCATTGTACCCCTGTACTCTTCACTTATCAGACCAATGATTGAGTACAACGCCCCATTCGGAATGTACCTTACCCGACACCTGCAGCAGTTGGAAAGACCCCAAAAGTTCCTCACCAAAAGGATAAAGGGGCTCAAACATATGTCATACGATGCCCGACTGAAGAAACTCCAGCTCTATTCAGTCGCATACCATCTGCTCAGAGGTGATATGTGCCTGACATACAAGGCCATGTCCAACCCAGAATTAATGGACATGCTTCACCGCAAAAAATCCAAATCCACCAGAGCCACGAGAGCAAGAGACTTAAACCTCAACACGGATATAAATAGGACGTGCTGGAGGGACAGATTCATCACCCAGAGACTCCCTACACTATGGAACAGAATCCCAGTCCATGTGAGGCAGAGCCCCTCACTGACTCTGTTCAAGAGAAATCTTGACGAGTGGATGGGAGATCGTAGGTTTACCCCGGGAATCATCTCTGTATCACTGCTGGACAGAGGCACAGCAAACTAATGGGTATAGTATTCTCATCCTAAGGGGTGGTGAAAGCCACACACACTCTGGCTAGGCTTATAAATGCCCTAGGGCAGATAGCCTAGTATGAACCTATGAACCTATGAACCTAAGATGGTGCAGCAGCGCCGTATGAATATGTATGAGGGCACATCGCCACACACACGACGTGCACAGGAAATGTGTGCTAGTGCACGGGGCATGCACAAGTGCTCTACGGAGGCGTAAATATGTCCCGACAGTTGCATAACCTATTATGCCTACTAGTAGAGCCCACATTTAATAGTAAGTCAGTAATTCAGTGTCCATGGACACAGAAATGTATGCTAAGCATAAAAGAGTGGCTACGAACATTGAAATAAAATTGAAGAAGTAAACACACAAGCACGTAGTGGAATGTTGAGCCCTGTCCCTAGAACTCTTACAATTAGATACCCTGTGTCCCTATTATACATTTGAATTGCTGCAGTATCGAAGGTTTTAAGCAAAGCACAGTGTGTTTGCATGTTGCTGCCCTCCACCATGCATAGCTTAAACATCTAATTCATTCAAATTGAGAAAAACATGCGGAATCAATGTAAATGTCAACAGTGTAGTGTTTAGAGCATCTGCCTAACAAACAGGCACTCACAGTTCGAGACCAACAATAGCACATATCATTTTCCATGTGGAATGAATGTCGTTTTGCTGTAAAACCAACATAACAGTATCGCATGAGATATTTAACTTAAATGATATTCAATCAAAGTGGCACCTTCATAATGAATAAGGCACTAGTAAGCAGGTGTAAGGATAAATAAGCAGCAGTAAACATATATAAGTACCAGTAAGCAAGTCTGAGGGCACTTGAGCAGGTCTAAGCAGTGCCCAGCATAGGAAATGTATATAAGCATGTACAGATATATAATATATATACATATATATATATATATATATATATATATATATATATATATATATATATATATATGGTTCTACCTTACTACATAGACAATTTAAAACTTCAACAGCCACTTTTCCGACACGAAAACACCGACAGTTCTAATAAGCGAAAGTTAAATTAGCGACACTTGCTAACATCGACACTATTTAACTGCTATAATTGGGCAAGAAACAATTAATCAAACTGTGAAATACATCTGTTAATAGGCAATAAGTACGTGATATAAATGTTAAACATTACTATTAAGGAAGTTGCTCTTTTCTCATTACCGGGTAAAATATGGAAGGTATTCAATTGAGTTGTCCAGGAGTTTTGGGAAACATATATAAAACTGTAGAGTCTCAGAAGGGGAAATCAATGTTGATTGTGGAAAACTACTTGCATTACCTTGAGCGTACACGAAATAATAAGAGGTATTGGTGTTGTAAACTCAAAATGACTGAGAATTGTAAGGGTAGAGCTGTGACCGTTTGCTTACCCGAAGGTGACAGGCTTGAAAAATCCACAGCGCATTGTCATGCTGCAGACCCGGGAGAATTACAACATTATATTGTGTGCAGTGACCTAAAAGTCCGAGCTGCTATGTGTAGAGATACTCTGGCTCTGGTAGTTGATGATGCTTTAGCATCTACTTCACTAAATACAGTTCACTGTCTTCCCCAAAGAGCAGCTCTGGTGCAGCAAGTGAATCGTGTCAGACGTCTGAAATGTGGACTTAATAAAAAGTTTGCACTAACACTGCAGAGCATAGATGTCAGTAAATTTAAACCAGAAAAGGGTACATTCATTAGTAAATCTTTTGTAGACAATGGAAGTGATACTACAGTGACAGTGTTTAGCACTTTGGATAATTTACGTGATTTAAGCCATGCTGCTATATGGCTAATGGACGGAACATTCTTCTGCAAAGGTGTTACAATACGCCAATTATACAGTGTACACGCACTTGTCACTTATGGTAAATTCATCAGATCTGTACCTCTAGTGTATGCTTTAATGTCTAAGAAATCACTGAAAGCATACAACTATTTGTGGAATGGTATCTTCTTTCTACTGACAGCCAATAGTTTGGAAATGGAAGTGAAGTTCCTTCTATGTGATTTCGAGATTGCCACTTTAAAGACTATTAGATTAAACTTTCCAGAAGTCCAGTCCAAAGGTTGTCTCTTCCACTTCGGACAGAACTTGTGGCGGAAGGTGCAATCTCTAGGTTTAACATCTACGTACAATACATCACAGGAACTGCAACTTGCTGTAAAATCATTGGTAGCACTAGCTTTCCTACCTGAACAGCAAGTAAAGTTAACTTTTGAAGAACTAAAAGCCACATTTCCAAAAGAAGGAAAAGATATCATTGACTACTTCTCAGATTGGCATGTTTATGGTAGACGACGTAAGTTTAGCACCAGATTAATGTCAACTATCAGATTCCCGCCTTTGTTTCCAATATCCTTTTGGAATGTCTATGAATTAAACGAATTATCACTGCCTCTCACTCAAAACACAGTAGAGGCGTGGCATAGAAGGCTAAAATGCCTGCTCGGTGATAGGGGGACTGACTTGCGATATTTAATGCATATATTAACTCGTGAACAGGATCGTGTGGATGAGCTGAGAGTGCGCATGTCAACTGGGTATGTTTCATCACCAAAAAGGAGGAAAACTTTAGTAAAGCAAAGGCACTTTGAAACAGTTCTCGCTAGTAAGAATAATAACACAAACGTAGAGTTAGTGCAAGCTATTGCAAAACTTTTGAAAATGTGACAAGTGTTTCTACAAGCTATTGGAAGGCTAGCAAGCTGTTAGAAGGTAGCTTATCAAAATGTGAGAATGGGATCGCAGTACGTGCAAACTGTGCTCTGATTGCAAACTGTGCTTTGATTGCATAAAAATTGTATTTGAGTATACTGACTACTTTAGTTATGTGTACTACACTTTCACTTAAATAAATTTGAGTAGTTCACTTGATAGTATTCTGTTACGGTTATTATTTTGATGGTTAGTCGAATATTTCAATGTCGCTTATTTGACTTGTCGGATATTTCGACTGTCGGTGTTTTCGTGTCGGAAAAGTGGCTGTCGAAGTTTTAAATTGTCGATGTAGTAAGGTAGAACTATATATATATATATATATATATATATATATATATATATATATATATTTATACATATATGGAGAACATCGATGTCTGTGCAGTAACTGAAACCTGGTTCAAGGCTCCTGAGAGCACCCCAGCACTACCAGGTTATACCTCGTATCATGCTTTTCGGCCCCAAAACTCGGGCCAAACCAAAAAGGGAGGGGGAGTGTCCATATTCATCAAGGACACCCACACCTCCAGGTTAGTGGCAACACATGAAGCATCAGAGACAATCCAGGTGCAACTAACCATAGGCAAAACTGCTATACAACTGGTAGCATGTTACAGACCACCCTCCCAATCTCAGGAAATCCACTCAGCCTTCCTGGAGACATTGGAGGATATGAATGTCTCACCAAACACCATCATATTGGGAGACTTCAACTACCCTAACATAGACTGGGTGCATTATTCTAGCCCAAAGGTTCCTGGAATTCATAAATTCAAATGCAATGGAACAGCTAGTCACCTCTCCCACAAGGGGAGATAATATACTAGACCTGATCATCACAAACATGGGGACAAAGTGCTCCACACCAGAAGTATACCCCTCACTAGTGAGATCTGACCACAAACTAATCACCCTGGATATACATATCCCACCTCCACCCCCAACACAAAAGACTACAGTGAAAAACTTCTCAAAAGCCGACTTTACACTTCTTAAAACTGAGATGGCATTCTTTAAGCCCACTGGGCCAGTGGAAACCACATCCCACAATGCAGAATCCTTCACAAATGCTTTCTATGGACATCTCCAAGAATGCATGGATCATGCAATCCCAAATAAAACCAAGACCCTCTCCACCAATGGCAGGCATCCTGTCTGGTGGACCCCAACCATAAACAAATTGTATATATGTATGACAGAGCAAAATCCCATAAAGAGAAGGCATCTCTGATCAGCACTAGTAGAAAGCTACATTCTCTTATAAAAACATCCAAGGCCAACTTTGAGAGAAAAATCGCTATGGACACTAAAGATAACCACAAGGCCTTCTTCAGCTATGTTAGAAACCTGGGCGGAAACCCTCAGATATGTTCAGAGTTAGTTCACAATGACAAAAAATACACTGAACCCACAGATATTGCCAACATTCTGGCAGACAGGTTCAGTGCAAATTTCTCCCCTCCCTCACCCCCAGAAGAAGAAATACTTATCCCAGCAGAATGTAACCTCCCTGTCATCTCAGATGTCCAGGTGAGAACTGCCCTCAGCAAAGCTAAAAACACAGCATCAATGGGACCTGACGGTATCCCGGGTTGCGTGCTACGTAAACTCTAAGAGGAGCTAAACCTGCACATAAAAATGCTATTTAACCTTAGCCTTACTACAGGATATGTACCTAAACACTGGCGTACAGCAACAGTAGTCCCACTCCACAAAGGAGGCACCTCTACAGACCCTGGTAACTGCCACCCCATAAGCTTAACCAGCCTAGTCTGCAAAGCTATGGAAAGAATCATTATGGAACTCATAAACAGAGACATTGGGGACTTACAGACACTTGATCCCACCCAGTTCGGCTTTGTAAAGGGCAGATCCTGCCTTTTGAACCTGGTTGACTTCAAAACAGTCACTAGAGCCATTGATGAGGGCAAAGCAGTCCATACAGCCTACCTGGACTTGGCTAAAGCTTTCGACACAATACCCCACTCTGGCATCATAGACAAGCTCAACATCTTAAATGTAAATCCATATGTCACAAGATGGGTGGAAAACTGACTAAAAGATAGAACCCATAAAGTCAAAATCGCTGGAGCCATGCCAGACTCAAAGCCAGTCACAAGTGGTGTCCCACAGGGCTCTGTCCTGGGACCCCTCTTGTTTGGCATTTATTTCTCAGATGTGAAAGCAAACATGGGAGGGTTGTGGCTGACAAAGTTCGTAGATGACTGCAAACTAGGCGCCATAGTCGATACACCAGCTGATACATACATCCTACAGAAAGGCCTCACTGAAACAGACAACTAGTGCCGGAGTCATGGCCTTAAACTAAATGCCAAAAAATGTATAGTCATCCCCTTTGGGAAAAACAAAGTAGCCACAAATTATCACATAGTTAGTAACCCACTGAGTACGGAAAAAGTAATCAGAGACCTGGGGACCCAAGTCGATAGTGACCTCTCATTTGACACCCACGTTGCCAAAGTGGTTAGAAAGACTTTCTACCTTGCCCACCTTATTATGAAGGGATTCACATCCAGATCAAAGGAGGTCATTGTACCCCTATACTCCTCCCTTAGCAGGCCCATGATTGAGTACAATGCCCCATTTGGTATGTACCTCACCCGGCACTTGCAACACCTAGAGAGACCCCAAAAGTACCTCAACAAAGGATCAAGGGTCTCCAACATATGTCATATGCTGCCAGACTAAAGAAACTCCAGCTCTATTCAGTAGCATACCGCCTGCTCAGAGGTGATCTGTGCCTGACGTACAAGGCCATGTCCAATCAGGAATTGATGGACATGCTCCACCTCAAAAAATCCAAATCCATCAGAACCACGAGAGCTAAAGATTTAAACCTCAGCACAAATATGAATAGGACATGCTGGAGGGACAGATTCATAACTCAGAGGCTTCCCATACTCTGGAACAGAATCCCAGTTCATGTTAGGCAGAGCCCCTCACTGACTCTCTTCAAGAGAAATCTTGACGAGTGGATGGGAGATTGTTTACCCCAGGGGTCATCTCTGTGTCACTACTAGACAGAGGCACAGTAAACTAATTCTATTATGTAAGGGGGTCTTCACTGTGTCACTACTAGACAGAGGCACAGTATTCTAAATCTATTCTGTACACTTTTGTACCATTACATGGGGTGGCGAAAGCCACATCACTATGGCTAGGCTTATAAATGCCCCAGGGCAGAGAGCCTAGTACCAGACTATGAAACTATATATACATATATATCTATCTATGAAGAAAGAACGATGTAACAATAAAGCATACAAAAGGAATGAGAAGGGAATCATCAGCAACCCCAGTATTATATAACGCTGTCAGTGTATGTCATATCAAGCTGGGCAGGAGTGAGTAAAGCACTGCTACTCACACCAGAGGCAGAATATTACCAGTGAGAATAACACTGTTGATCTGCTAAGTCTACTTTACACACAGAGGGTAGTCCCTGGTGGGACTACGCAAAAATTGATAGGCTATTTGGCTATCCGACCATTACACAAGCAAGGGCAGGTATGTTCAAAGACTAAATGGTGGGAGAGCCTGAGAATACATGGGTTGGGACAACATACGTGTAGGGCCACTGACGCTCAGGAGAGGGCAATGTGTGGAGGTGTGTCATGGCTGCAATAGCAACTGGACAATGGATGGTATACATGCATGTTGAACTCGGGTGGTGTGGAGGAACTATGGGTATGAAATTATGGATCCAGGCGTGCCAGAGTTGGATGGGCTGGTTCTAATTGGACCGCCCAGTGGAGGTCAGTAAGTTCATTATACGTATATATGCATACGCACATGCAGACATCTATATGTAGAAGTACATTCTCTGTAACACATTCATTCCATTTGCAGACATAAATAACATAAATGTGCCCTTACAAACCTAGAGAGTAGATAGAATAATAGGTTGTGCATAAGAGGGAAGAGACAAAACTGCTAAAACGCAGAAGTGTGTACAATGTCTGAAGTCAGTGCTGTGCTGAAAAAATCAAATGTGAAGACTTTCCCACACATGGAATCATTCCTGTGATCTGCCTGCTACAGCAACGTCAATTACTAAACCGGTCTATTTGTAAAAGAAATACACTGAACACATACATAATTAGGCTCTCATGTGTAACGTGTGCATTACCACATAGTCATACTTATTAATTTATTGTAGTGTCATGTTAACGGGAGTAAAGATGTAATGAAGTATAGTCAAATCTTGACATAAAGACATGCGTGTCCCATGTGGGACAACCCAAAAATTACGAATGGTGTCCTTTTAGTCGTTCATGTCACCAATGTTTGTGGACTAAAAGTTTGGGAGTTCTGAGGATACGTGGAGTGAGTTAACTGATGGGATGGGTCTACAGGAGTAGGGATTGGCCAATGTGTAGTGCTGGAGATACACTGCAAATCCAACTGGAGAATGAATGACTGCAGTGTTAGGGAGGTGTTGCGGTCGGTGTTTGGGGAACCAGGAGCCATGGGTATATGGGTATATATGCAAATGAAGCAGCACAGCCATAGTGTATTGGTTAGAGCAACCGCCTAACAAACAGACATTCCCATTCTGAATCCGACTGCATCACATAACCATTTACCATCGGTAATCTGTACATGAACATATTGCGACATCTGTCCACTGTATAACCTGAAAAATAATAATTAAAAGTGAATTGGAGCGAAGTGTCAGTGTCATATTGAATAAGGCACTAGTAAGCAGGTTTAAGCATATATAAACACCAGTAAGCATGTGTAGGTGCGTTTGCATGGGGTATGCATTGCTTTACAGACACACACACATTTATATATAAATATATATATATATATATATAAATATACATATATATATATATATATATATATATATATATATATATATATATATATATATATATATATATATATATATATATATATATATATATATATATATATATATAGTTGCAGATATATACATATATGTATATATATATATATATATATATATATATATATATATATATATATATATATATATATATATATATATATATATATATATATATATATATATATATATATATGTGTGTGTGTGTGTGTGTGTGTGTGTGTGTGTGTCTGCATAGATATACACAGATATACAGCTATGATAGGAAACAGTGCACAAGAATGACATATGTTCACAGGCTATGCCAATGGAAGTGAGGGGCCCAAGCAAGAAACATGAAACACGTAGCATGACCTTCCACTGCCCCCCCCCCCCCAGTCAGACATGGGAAACATACACACAAACCTGCAAACAATGTAAATAGCCCACTGCTCCCCAGACCACAGGCAGGACAGAACCAGGGTTTATACAGTGCACACATGAAATCTAATCTTGGAACACAGAAAGGAGCGTCCCTTGCGGGACACCCCAAAAATTGACAAGACCAAAAGAAGGTGATACACCGACCATTCTGGCTGGGGTGTATACATACTTGGAATACAAGGGTGGGAAAGCCTGATGACCCATGGGGCGAGACAATTGTATGACACGGGTCCTGTGAAGTGGAGAGTAGGCAGCGTGTAGTGGTGTTTTCAGAATCGACCAGGACACAGAGTAAGGATGGGTGCTGTAGAGGAGGTGCAGATGGGGGAACTATGGGTAGCTACTTATGGGTGTAGGTAATGCAGGTGTTGGCTGATGTGGGCCTATATGGACAGCCCCAGGGATGTAAGCAAATGTGTTCAGTGGGTAGAGGCATTGTCCAATGAGCAGCCACACCCACTATGAGTCCACTGCAGCAAAGTGTAATCTATATGGCAAGGAACAGAATAACCAGATGTAGATGCATATATGTAGAGGTATGTATGTGTATATCTACCCATAGTGACATAGAGGTAAGCCTCTCCATCTCCGTAGTACAAATGTATACATACAGAGACAGAATACATATACCCACATATAGATATATACATATACAGACACCCATAGATTCATATGTTGTTGGATATATATATATATATATATATATATATATATATATATATATATATATATATATATATAGACAGCAATATATAAATATATTCATGTATGCATACATATACAGATATATCTGTATATAGTAATGTGCATATATGTGTGTATATGTAGATATATATATATATATATATATATATATATATATATATATATATATATATAACTGTGAATATACACATGTTTATAGCTAGGATATGATACAGCAGTTACAAATTACATATGTTCACAGGCAATGCATATGGGGGTGAGGGGTCCAATAAACAAAAGTGTAACACTTAGCAGCAACCCCCACCCCCCCACCCTCAGCTGGGCCGGTGAGACATGCAGACACACAATAAAAGTAAACACACCACTGCTTCCCCAATCACCGGCAGGATACTACCAGTGGGAGAGACATGCCAGGTCTAGTCTTGAAACATAGACATCGATATCTCTTGTGGGACACCCAAAAACTAATGATCATCGGAGTCAGTCCCAGTAATGATTCATCAAACCAAGCTGTAGATGTACTCAAACCAGTAGGTTGTGCAAGCCTGATAACCCATGGGTCAACACAATGTATGACATGTGTCCCGAAATGCGGAGAGTGGGCAGTGTGTAGTGGTATGTTTATACCCCACCTGCACCCACAGTAAGGATGAGTGTTGTAGAGGAGGGATAGGTGGGGGAACTATGGGTATGCAATTATGGGCCTAGGCGTGCAGGTGTTGGCTGGCGCAGTAGTATTAGGACCACCCTGGGGATGTAATTAATATTCCGAAATGTTCATAGCTGACACCCATACCTCTCAACCCCTAAGAGCAAATCCATTGGACAGGACATAAACCATTGGGGGAACAAATAGGGACCATACCTCTGAACTGTCCCCAATTTCCAGGGACATCCCTGATTTCGACTCAAATTCTAACTTTGTCCCACTTAATCCCTCCTAAAACTAGTGACTTTTGGAGGAAAGGTGGTGAATTACACATAATGAATAATGACACCAATTAAGAGTTATAAACATCATTTACCTCAGAAAATGTGTATGAATTAATATGCTCAGAGTCTGTCAATGTGTCAGGTTAATAGCACTAATAATTTAAATGTGTCCGTGATGTTGTTATGACATGTCCCTGATTCAGTTGATATTTGTCCCCAATCATTTGAGTGGTCTGATAGGGACAGAAAGCACATATTCCACTTACAACCTTAGAAAGATGATAGAATATTAGGTATGCATTAGCATGACTCAGCTGAAGGAGGTGGGTTCTAAAACCCAATTACTTGTTTGTATTGAAGAGTGTCATTTCCCATGTATTAGCCAGACAGGTGCAGATTGTAAGAGAAACACACCCATAATATGAATCAAACTCTGGACAGACTGCGGATTCCGTACAGTTGAATGGCATGCTTTCGCCTAATGGGCAGCCATTCCCGATACTGTAGGCATGTAATCTGATGTAATAGCCATCACAAGGTAATATCACAGTCCTCACTCCCACCCAGGGTTGTGAGTGTCAGATGCAAACTCCAAATGCAGTGCATTTGCAAGTGCAGGAGCAAGCTGGTGTAAGCCTGTTTGGCCACCAGTATGCGAGTATTACACTGGTGAAGCAATGTAAAGGCAAACTGAGTGTAAGAAACTGTAACAGGAGGTTAGCATTGCTTAGCTCCATGCAAACCCACAGACACCCACTCACAACTGCTTTAATGTGCCTTAATCACTCCATATCCAATGGCCTTGTTCTGCCCAGCAACAAAATAAACGGCCTCTTCAAGGCTCGAAACCAGGACCCTGCACACACAGCTAATGTGATTTATCATTAAGCCATGGCAAATATACAGACATCGGATGTTATCACAAACATATCATCCAGCGCAGTCATTCAACAGTATAGGAAATGTATTCCATCATGTAGATGTATGTGTGTGTGTTTATGTCCATATATAGATACATATGTATGAAGAGATATATCAAGAACTTCCCATGTGACAACAAAGCATTACGAAGGAATGAAAAGGGAAACACCAGCAATGCCTGTATTATGTAGTGGTGTTGTCTTATGTAGTATCAAGACTCCTTCAGACAGACATGTGTTATTAATACACGCAAACATTTGTACATTGGCCAAATACATCACTCTGTGCATTTTATTTACATTAACACAACAGTTCCTGTCCAATCATTATGTGAGAACAGTACTCTTGCAAGGTGCTGTGTGCGACATCATCATCATGAATAAGGTAAATGGGGTAACCATAGAGGGACCGGTAGTGTTGTGTGTACAATGGGGTCGTCTGCATCATGTGTACCTGGAACCTTTAGGAGTCATGTGCATACCAGGATTGTGTGCCTGAGAGACAGGGGTGAGGATAACTGGAGTATGTTGTGATGCATATTAAAAAGATTACATGTGTCCAGTGGATGCGTGTGTGAAATGGACAGCTATGTATGGGGCAAATGTTGTTCTAGGAACTGATTGGCCTTTTGTTTCCATAGGGTGAGAGTGGGATGTCGGGGAAGGAGAGTAGGTATGCTCTAGGAGGATAGGTTGGGTAGGATGACAAACAAGACAGCATACAGGGTCGGTATATGACACGTGGGGGGATACACCTTGGACAGGGAGGGGTGTTCGGCAGTCACAAGCCCATGAGCCCCCAGATGGAAACAGTGGGACAGAGGTCCCCAGCCATGGGCAGCCACCACTGCACCAAAACAACCACATGGGTGGCAGTGCTGGGTCTGTCTAGGAGGGGCAGGCTCACCCTGTAAATATGACACTCTGCCCTTGAGCTGGCGTATCTAGCCTCAAAACCCCTTATTGAGCCCCCTACACACCACGTCCGGGACTGTACAACATTGGACAAATTCCTGTCTGGACCTGCTCCCAGGGGGGACAAGCCCCATCCTCAGTGGTGGTTCAACCAGAAGGTGGTGCAGAGCCAACAGAGGTGGAGGTCCAAGGCTGGGCCCCAGATGCGCTGATGTCCGGTGCCATGGCCAGCTGAAGTGGGACAGGAGGTTCTGCCAGGACCTCCAAACCCATACAGCCCATGGTGTTGCAGTTTTAACACAGATATGGCTTAGTAATAGTCAACAGCATTCAGGATTACTTTATAACAGCATGCATAGATATGACCATCAACCTAACACAACAGATGGTATACATTTGCAGAGGGAGCACTACACATGCATATATACTGTATAACATCTGTACAAAGTGTAGAAGACTTGTAACTGCAGCTATGAACAGTGGCCCATTATTGGCATGTCACTGAGAATCCCAGACAGTGACTGTCATACCACTGTTTCATGTGGCATATGTCCAATCAGGGATGCAATGGCAGTAACTCTCATCGCTATCACTGTGTACTGACTGCAATCCTCAGACTGCACTACTGCAGTTCACAGATGTGTGTTCAGTGGGTAACACAGGAAACAAAAGGTTCCACACATTGACCAGTCCACAGATGGCTCTACAGATGGGGGTTCCCTCACAAACAGAGCAGGTCTTGTCAGTTTTAAAACATGTAGAATAGCCATTACCACACACAACTTGTTAAACTGGCAGTAGTCTCAATGAAGCGTATCTACACTTACATGCTGTAGTCATGTCTGGCACATCACCCTCCTGTCTTTAGGCTATTTTCCACTGTGTATGTTGTTTGAGGAACATCCAGATATCATCTGTGCTGCCGTTTACCAAACACCAGATTCAGGTTCCACTTACAGCGACTGTCATGGGCAAACACCAACATGATGTTCCTAGATATTGTACTGTGTTTCCATGTGATTGGCTATGGAACATCATCACAGCTGTTCCACATGCAATCAGCTAGAGAAGGACTGCAATAGGTGCAAAGGCCATCACCTGATCTTGACTTGACCATCACTTACAAAATACAAGCTGCTGCTGCTCAGGTGTACAACTCCACATCCACCAGAGAGTGTGTGGGAGGGACAGACAGAGGCAAAGTACATCAGAGAAGGACTTGGAGACTAAAACCTAAGCATCGTCTGTCACACGCCTACCAGTAAAGGGGTTCATACCCCTGACTGACTAGTCATTACTATTACAAGTACATGTAGTTACCTCATGTGCCACAAAGCTGACATGTTGGTATGCTGTAAGAACATATATGTTTGCTGGTGAGCGACATCTGCAAGAGAGATATAGTAGACATACATTAGGTGTAGCACACATGGCTGTCCACATGAAGAGATGTCATTGTCAACACAACCACACTCTGTAATGGACTCCCATTGACACACTTTGCCAGGCCCACAAATACACTTCCTAACTACTTAGTTTGCCACACTGCAGTAATGCACAGGTATTACATGCACCACAGGGGATATCCGGAGGTTCTATGGGCTTTGGGATAGGGCATGTGAACGTGTCTGACATCAGTCGGTCTGCCAATGGGAGTTATACTGGGTGTGACTGTGGTTGGGAGCATCATACCCCACACGCAGACACAAGGTGCCAGTACTGACATGCATGTGTGCATTGCTTCATGGGTGTGTAGTGGTTGGCTGTGCAAGATAGCTGTACAAGGCTGGGTGAGAGGTAATCCTTGGGATGACACCACCCGACAATGGTGTGCAGTGTGGTACAGGGGTGTAATGTCCCAAACAGATGGTTATTGTATGAACTGTGCTGACATTCTGGTTATCATTATGTATGGCCATTGCTTTGCAATGCATGCCATGTCTGTGTTTGATAGTCCTTGACATGGACATTGCCTGGGATGTACATGCCCCACAATAATGTACAGTGACATGTACAAGTGTACGTGGTTTGGCTGGTACATGTTGTGTACACAAACTGTTATCCTCAGATATGCCAATACTGGCCTGGTGTGGCAGGACCTGCTTATAGACAGCAGGTTGACCCTGAACCTGCATTGATAGCATGATACAGGTATTCCCTGGTATCAGTGGCATCAGTCCATACAGGGCATGTGTGGAAGGCATTGTATGGCCTCTGTGGATCACATTTGATGGCACCACATATGTTGCTGGCATCCAGTGGGGAACATAGTGAAGGCACATTGTCCACAATTATGTGCCTATTGTACTGCTGGACAGGGTGCCATGCCCTCTGCAGCCCACTGCAGTCACACCATGCCTACTATCTGTCATCAATGTGCAGGGTACTAGCAACATAGTGGGATATTCTAGGCAAGTGTGTTTGTGTATGACCCATGGGTTCAGAACGTATTCCGAGTAATAGTAGGGTTGCATACTTTGTTCATCAGGCCTTTTGCCAGATGTAGGGGTATGGCTTGCCAACACAGTCCTTTGGCTGATTGACATCTGTACTCCTTGTGAGGTCGACATTGTGACATATAATACGGACACCATATAGGAAAACTACAAAATCCACTCCCCAACATGTCCAGTGGTTAGACACTCACAGCCACCTCAACACAGGCTCTGACTGTCAAACACGCACACACATACCTGCCATGTTTTGGAAAAGATCCCCTACCTAACTAGTTTATCATACTAAAGCATTACACAGTTACAACACGTACTACGGAGATTACTGGGTTACAGCAGTCCCAGAGGTGTATTACTAGGTGGGTGACAACAGCAGGGTTACCAAAGGTGGTTATGTGAATTGTAAAGAGTGTGCATACTCTAAAAAGCATCATTCTTTTCTCAGGCAGACAGACACACACAGTTGGCCTATCTTGGAATAGAACCCCTACCTAACTAGTTTATCACACTACAGGACTATGCCGTTACAGCATGCGCTATGGAGATTTTTGAGTTACAGAAGTCCCAGAAGTGTATTTCTAGGTGGGTGACATCAGCAAGATTGCCAAAGTTGGTTATGTGAATTGTAAAGAGTGTGCATACTCTAAAAAGCATTGTTATTTTCTCAGGTGGACAGACACACACAGTTGGCTTTTCTTGGAATAGAACCCCTACCTAACTAGCTTATCACACTACAGTAATATGCAGTTACAGCATGCACTACAGAGAATAGTGGGTTGCAGCAGTCCCAGAGGTGTATTTCTAGGTGGATGACATCAGCAGGCTTGCCAAAGTTGAGTATGTGAATTGTAAAGAGTTTGCATACTCTAAAAGCATTGTTTCTTTCACAGGCAGGCAGATAGACAGACAGACACACACACACACACACAAATGGTCTGTCTGGGATTAGAACACCTACCAAACTAGTTGAGCACACTACAGCATTACACAGTTACAGCACGCACCATGGAGATGATTGGGTTACAGCACTCCCAGAGGTGTATTCGTAGGTGGGTGACATCAGCAGGATTGCCAAAGAAGGGCATTTCAAGTGTACTACGAGTTGTACATGTCTGCTACCTGCATGTACCCACTGCTTACTGTCAGAAAAACACATCTACGTCTGTCTTATGCAGTCTTAATTGACAGTATCAACAAGGCTTGCAGGTCTTGAACCCTGGACCATGCACAATGAGGTCACTGGATGTACCGCTAAGCCATCTGGGTTGTATACATGTTGCATGGAGTCTATAATGCACATCTTACTACAGGTATTCCACAGTACTGAAAACAAATGGGACAGTCACTTTGTGCACATATGTACAGTACCCTTGAATGTACTGTACTCTGTGAAACAACAAAGACAAGTCTACATCTGTACAACTGTCATAACTATATATATATATATATATATATATATACATATACATATACACAGGCACAGCTATAGCCATATAGATATATATATGTATGTATATATAATATATACATATATATATATATATATATATATATATATATATATATATATATATATATATATATATATATATATATATATATATATATACACATATGAACACCCTTTGTGACACGGAAGGGTTCCAAAGGAACTGACGTGTACACAAAACAGAGGCATCTATTGTGTTATAACATTTAAACCGTAAGCAGTTCACCAGAGAAGGGATGGTTGTTGTGTATGTGGAGTTTGGGGTGGGGAATGATGGCTAATGTAATCTTCCCCAGGGATTGTAGAGTTAGGGTGGGGGAATGATGGGTATGGACTTACACCCCAGCGACCACTTCTGTGTCACTGCTCGACAGTGGCAAAGGAAAATAACATACCCAACTGTAGTCGTGCTTGACTACGTATTCTTTACCATTCCTAACTATGTAATAATTTGTACATAATGGTCACCACAGATGGCTACCATGCTGTGCTAAAAGACATTACACATGCGTATGACTGGCTATAGGGAAGTCACACACACAAACATGCACACACTTGCCAGTATTGTGCATACAAGTCTTGCCTATGTAAAGGTAACTAGATATGCAGTTGGGGTATGTGCCACACAACACATACAATTACACTTACTCTGATTCCACTTCTGAGCTGGGTGACATCACAGGACTGATTACTTGCAGTGGGGATGGGGGAAGAGAGAGGTTTAGCAGTTGACAAGGATAAAGGCCAGTGCAAAAGGAGGTATCTCTTTAGAATGCAGCAAAACCCATTGTCATGACAGGATGTAGACACAAATACACACACACAACCACACTCAGCCATTTGCTGACACACACACTGAGGCATTTGCTGAGACACACACACACTCACTCAGCCATTTGCTGACACACACTCAGGCATTTGCTGTCACACACACAAATACACGCACACAGTTGCCAGTGGTGGGATGAGAACTCCTGCCTATCTACAGATCACTATTATTGTGGTACACAGTTACGAGATGCACCACAGAGATTACACATTCCAAGGCAGTCAGAATGTCCTTCTAAGATTGAGGAAAACAACAGGGAGACTGACAGTCACGAAGTACATAGCTGTAAACCTGTGTGTTTAAAGTAGGTGTCCATTACAACCTGTATGCACAAACAAGACACATCATCTGCAGGTAGGCCTGAGAGGTATAGTTGTAGCACAACAGGAACCTGAACTGGAGTATGCTCATCTGTGGAATGGATAACTAGTATCATTATACAGGGTTACAGTGGGCATGCTCATACACTTAGTAGCACAGGGCCATTTGGGATGCACTATGACTACAACTACACAAGGTTATACTGGCCATGCTCATACACTTAGTAACAAGGGGCTTGTTGGATGCACTTACTCAAATTACACAAGGTAGCAGTGGGTACGCTCATACACTTAGTAGCACAGGGCTGTTTGGGATGCATTCCGATTCTAACCACAGAAGGCCACAGTGTGCATGCTCATACACTTACATGTACAGAACACATTGTAATGGGCTCGTATTATAAACACACAGGTTTACAGCTATGTACATCTTACATGTCAGTATATATGCACATCATACTGGTTTACTACCTGATACCTGTATGTGGCCTGTAAATGATACATCTGTGTCTGTGCTGTGTGATACACATGTGCACATGTACATGAAGCACTGACATATATATATTAAGTATATACATTCATGCATGTGTGGACGTGACAGACAATAGGTTACCTGGGACACACAGATGGATGCTACCTACAGCATGTGTCACACATCTTGCTGCCCTGAAAGGCATACATTGATAGCAGGTTGTGGACAGTGGCATTATACGTGGAATAGTGGCATGTGCAAGCATAATGTGTGAGCCACATTGTGCAATGGTACTGAGGTGCAGGTGTCAAGATGACCTCTCCTGGCTGTGTTAGTTGTTGTCATTATTAGCAGGACTGCTACCCTAAGTATATCTCACATTGGTCATATACACAATTTCAGATGCTGTCCATCACCTTACATGAGGCATTTGCTACCAAGCACATTACTGCCACTCACAGTGATGTCATGATATGAATGTCAACTGCTAGACAAAAATAATGAGCCAATGTCCTGCTGCTATTATGAGGTTGTCCAGTGTCTGTCATTCTGGGATGTCTGACTGAAAGACAAGCCTTCAACACCAAGCACATATATCCATGTTTCATGTGTGTGTGGATAATACCTAGGCCACATTTACCCATATAGTCGCATTCCAAGGCAAATGTTCTACACCCAGAAGTAACACCCTGACACCTACAAGACAATTGCATTGGATGCTTATGCTAACCAGTGCTAGATGTGTGGCTTTAATAATCCATTTTTTCAATGTAGAACTTACAATGGGGAATACTGACATCTGTGCAGTGAGGACCACCTGACTGAAGGCTCTGTAGTCCACAATTGCACTACCACCATATAACTCAGATCCAGACATGTGGGCCATAACAGTGGTATGGACCATTCCAGGTGGTGGTGTCCACATTTTCATAAAGACTACTCACATATAAAGACCACTACTCTGACATAACTCATCACAGATGAGTCAGGTACAGGTGATGGTGGCAAATGCTGCATTCTAGGTTGTATCCTCATATACATCCACCACCTTGTACCCAGACTACCAACACACATCCAAATGTGGTATGACATAGTATGGTAGAAAACCAGATAACCCTCAACTGGTGGACTGTACCTAGGCCAACATCAACTGTGCAAAGTACCCATGTACAGACACAGCTGCATAATGTGTTTTGCAATGCAATAATACCACTATTTGTAACCAGCTCAGTTGTACACATACCAGGGTCCCTCGGATGTTGTCAGCATTAACACGGTCGACTGTTGCTGTACACCAGTAAACAACACCCTCATGGTTGGATATGACCTAACTGTACCTGCCCTGGATATGTACATCCCACACTCATACAACATAAATGACATTACCATAGCTTTCATTATCCTTTCTACATACAGGTGGCTGCAGTCATTACACACATTTGCATGGCAGATTGCATGCTAACAGTACATAAGGTTTGATATCTATGTTAACAGAGGTAATATTCCGTATCTACTGGTCACCCATGACACCTATCATATCATACAACACTCCATGTGGCATGTATGTCATTAGACATGTCCACCTAATGCAATGCTTGCAAATATACCCAAATAGCAGGATCATAGGACCTACACAAGGCCTGTATTGACAGACTCAGGGAAATACAGCTCTGGTCTGTATGTTCCTGAGTAGTCACAGGTGATATGTTCATGACATGTACAGCCATGTGTGGCCGCAGCTCCTACATATACCCCATGTCAACAATTGCAAGCCATGCATGCTGTGTGCTGTCTGGACATTAGCTATAGTACCACAATAGCCAGTCCATCCTGGGGTGAGATGTTTACAAGCCACAGACCGCGCACATGCTTTAATGAGTATACTGCCTAGCTCTAACAGAGCACATTGCTGGTACTCTTCCAGTAAACATAAGGTGTGTGTGGCAAATATGATGTGCTCACTGTTTACCATTACAGTGCCCTGGATTCACCATGGCACTGTCAAGTAACAGTTTGTAGGAGCATGACATGGAATAATGCTGTGTGTGTCTCACTAATATGTGCTGTTGTCATATATGTACACTTTGACTACTCGGTGAAGCTGGTGGTGTCCTACCAGTACATGAATACAACATCCATTATGGTGTAATGCTCGGCTATGTTTCACACATGGCGTGGGGAAGGTGTGGAATGTATCTTCTTGACCTGCTAGTGCACTTACTGATGTAGACCGCATATGTGTACATGTATTGATGTTTGTGTAGATTCCATGTGTGTGCAGTGTCTGATGTCTGAAGCTGACTGTTGTCTTAGTACATCATGCTGTTGCAATACAGCCTCAACATTGCCAACTGTATATAGTGATATGCTCTAAATACAGTAAGCCGTACAAAAAAAAACCCTACCACTTGAAGAAGCTGTTAATTACCTAAACTCTAAATTCTTATCGATCCAAGATAAGCATGCACCCAAACGGTCCATTAGAATGAAGTCCAAGCCTGCCCCCTGGCTTTCTAAAGAAACCAGACAAAAAAATTTACTTAGGAACAAGTCTTGGGCTAAATGGAGAGCTAACAAAAACATCTCAGATGAACAAACTTTTAAGCATTTAAGAAATATTACAAAAAAGGCAATACTTATAGACAAAAAAAAAAGAACTACTACTGTAAATTACAGCAAAATCACCAAAACAATCCCCAAAAGTTCTGGTCTAGTATAAATAAACTCCTGTCCTCAGGCCACTACGTACACCTACCCCATCTCAGGCCGAACATAATACCCCCCACCAAACTGCCAATACCCTCAATACCTTCTTCACAGAGACCATACAATCACTAGCCAGTCAACTAGTCCCTGACAACTCAAGCCTCCCCACATCACCATACCTGGCACTCTACCAAGATTCCATCTGCAACCCATCTCAACCACTCTAATCTATAAGTTCATCCAAAAACTTAAACCCTGTACTCGTTCTGCTGACCAGCCACCATCTGAATACCTGCAAAAAGCAGCCAAAGTAATTTCTTATCCCATATCCATCCTCATAAATAGAACCATTAAAGAAGGAATTGTTCCAGACAACTGAAAAATCTCCCATATAATCCCCCTACACAAAGGGGGTACTTCTAATGATTATTCTAACTACCGGACAATAGCTCTATTATCACCCTTAGCAAAAATTATGGAAAAATGCATTCACCAACAACTATTAAACCATTTATCTCAACATAACATCATAGCAAACTGTCAGCATGGCTTTAGGCCATCCCGTAGCACCACAACTGCCCTATTATCCTTTACAGAAGCCATCAATAGAAATCATAATAAAAGCAACCTCTCTTCTGCACTCTTTATTGACCTCTCAAAAGCATTTGACATGGTAAACCATGCCCTTCTTATCAACATTCTGGAATCCCTTTCCCTTGACTGTCTGGCAGTTAAATGGTTCAAGTCCTACCTTACCAATAGGCAACAGGCAGTTCTCTGGGAAAATAATATATCATCCCTTCTGCCAGTCACACTCGGAGTCCCTCAGGGCTCTATTCTAGGTCCACTTCTTTTTTCACTGTTTATCAACGAACTCCATGTAGCCATTTCACAAGCCACCTGCATTCAATATGCAGATGATTCTACAGTAGTATGCTCAGCAAACTCCCCAACTGATCTACATTCTCTTACTCAAAACATTTTCAACAAAGTTGAAACATGGTTCACAAAATGTTGCCTCCTGCTCAATGCCAAAAAAAACTAAACTCCTTCTCTTCACACCCACCAGTAAATCCTCCCCCATAGATTTCTCTGTCATCTCCAATAATGGCACAATTATATTCCCCGATTCTACCACTAAATTGCTAGGAATTACTATTGACAATAACCTTACATTTGACAGCCACATAAATAATACCATAAAAACTGTCAACAGAAAAATAGGGTCCTTATATAGAATTAAACCTTTCCTAACACCACTAGCCAGAAATAAGATTGCACACTCCCATTTCATTTCAACTCTTCTGTATGCCTCACCAATATACACTAATCTAAAGAAAAATAATCTCATCAAACTAGCTAATTCCTATAATAACATCGCCAGATTTGCCACGGGCGATCCTTTTAGAACTCACCACTGTCTGAATTGAATGCAGCTAGGCTGGCTTGAATTTCAAAACTAACTCTCCCAACTCACCATTGCCCACAAGATATTTTATAAACCTAACAGCACTCCTATACTCTCCAATCTCATAACCCCCTACAAAAATCTAAATTTTCTTCGCTCTTCCAGCAAACTTCTTGCTAGCATAAGCAAGTCTTATAACATGGCTGGAGTTTCTCTGTTTTCCAACTCTGTGGGAAAAATCTGGAACCCACTGCCTAATGAACTAACTTTAAATTTTTTCACTGCCTCTCTTTAAAGAAAACCTCAAAAGGCACCTCAAAACACACTGGTTATGCCCCTGCAGCAACCCTGATTAACCTTCTCCTTCACTACAGATATTTCTCCTCTTGAACCTCTACTTATTTCACATTCATTGAAGTAGGACAGTAACTGCTTAACAGAATACATCATACTAGTATAATCTATCCTGCTTGATGCTCTGAAAGTCTCTGTCCTGTTTGATGTACTGATAGTCTACATGTATCTCACTGCATATTAAATTATCCTGTACATTTTGTCACCTTTACTATTGTAAATACCTACTTTACTTTATTAATACTCATGTATTTTTTAGTATTCTTATTATTTTCTGTATTTTTAATAATCTTCTATTGAAATACTTTCATTTACTATGTATTAATATTGATTTTTAATTATAAATTTTTTTTAAATTTCAATTTTTATTTGTTGCCACTTGAGCTTTTCTCCCCGGGCCTCTACTGAAAATGGAAATATATCCAGTTAGACTAGCCTGGTTAACAAATGTAAAATAAAATGAGGTATGGACAAATGTTTGGACATGACTACTAAGTGGTGGGGCTTCTTTGCAGATGAATGATTACTGAGGATAGCTCACTGGTGTGTTACAACCATTCCTACAATAACCTGTGTAACTGCTAAGGTCAGGTTTTGTTAATTGAAGTGAAAAACATACAATGTAGAATGCAGTAAGGGTGACACTGAAGGCAAACCTCATGACACCTGTAACAGTAATACCTCCACTGTGCATATATTGTGCATATAGCAGCACAGTTGGCAAAGGAAAGAGTCAGTAAACTTTGTGGTGGATGCAATAGTGTTGTACTTCTTTAATACCTATCATGAGATAGGCAGGTGTTTGATTCACAGTACTGGCACATGTGGGTGTGTGTGTGTCCATATATGCCACGTATGGTTGGGAATACATCCTACATGTTTTCACTCTCCTGAACACTGTTGTTGACACCAGTACATAGTGAAGTGTAGAAAGAAAGACATAGGCAGGTGGTTGAACCTCACACATGTAAAGTGTCTGTATGTGTGTGACATAGGTGTATATCTTTGTGAATGCCACAGTGTGTGTGTGTGTGTGTGTGTGTGTGTGTGTGTGTGTGTGTGTGTGTGTGTGTGTATGTATGGCTGTCCGGTCCTTGGACTGAGGCTGTATTTTACCATAGTGAAATGTTAATGCCCCCTCCCCCATCCTCTCAATGCAATCTAGCATCCCTGTTGATATAATCAATCGTAGATGGGCATTCTAACCGTCTATTAACATGTACACCCTGGGGTGTGACCTGTTGTTGCATAGCCTACTGATGGACCCCCCCCCTCTCCACATACACTCACTGCACTGTAGTATCCCTGTCGATGTCCTCAATCTTAGTCCATTCCGACTACCTGTACATGTGTAATCTCTGTGGTGCGTCTTGTAATTACATAGTACTATATTGATGATATGCACATAGGCAGGGGTTCTCATCCGAACACTGCAAACTGTGTGTGTGTGTGTCAGAGTGTGTGTTACTGTGTCTGTGAATCCCTGAGTGTGTGGGTGTGTCTGTGTTTGCATGCTGTCATGGCAGTGGGTATTACTGCTTCCCAATGACAAGCCACTATTTCCACTGGCCTTTACCCTTGTCATCCGCCATATCACTCATTTACCTCCACCCCGCTCCAGGTAACTATACCTGTGATGTCACCCACTATGGATGTGACGGCTCTGAACACAGTAGCTTACTACACAGCTATCATGCTCTTGGATCATTAGAACAGTAAACATAATTGAAACATGGGAGAATATAACTGTGATGTGGAAGCTACAAAATGCATGCAGGTATTGTTATACTGACCTGTGGGTAGTCAACATGTACATATGAGACAATAACCGCAAACACCGACATCCCCCGGCACATGCAACTACACCGAAAAGAGGAAGGCAGAACGTCAAGATCAACATGCTGTCAGTGTTGTTACACATGATACATACTGTCAAACGTACAAAATGCATTCTAAAACTGTAATACATGGTATGCCTGTTGCCTGTCAACACTACTCAACAATATTAATCTACAATTGTCTACCTGGTATGTCCACCCTATGCATCAGACCATATGAGCATGTCCTTGTACCGATGGTGTGGATGACAGGGATGCGGCACAGGCATCATCATATGCACAGGGTGATAATGTTTGCCAGAGGCCTAGGCTGTGCCATTGGATGACATCATGTGTGTGTTAGGGCCTGTGATATCATTGGGCATGTGTGGATGTTATGTGTGTGTGTGTGTGTTGAGATGCCCTACATTTGTTTCTGGTGTGTGTACACATGCACACAGGCCTGGCATGTGGCTGGCCTTCAGAGGGGTATTATTGACAGCTGCAGACTGTACAAGGCAGGTTTCACAGTTCACGGTCTCCAGCCATGGCCACGTGACCTGTGCCTGCCAGGGGTTGCATGGGCACTACCAGGCAGAGGTCCAGATTGGGTACTGTCTGATGACACATGTCCACTGGAATCGTGTCCCTGTTGGTACAATCCAGGACCATGTGCACATGGCCTGCTGTGTCCTGGTGTGGACTGCACAGCACCAGCTGCAATGCTGATGCTACCACCACTATGGGAGCAGGCATGTAAAGTAGCATGTTCACGTAGACCTGCAACAGGTGATGTAGCTGACCTACGTCCATGTGCCCGATGCCTCACTCCCACCAGAGGTTCCAGCACAGACATTTCACGCTCGAGGATTGACATGCCATGGTCAAGGACTCCCACCATGTCACCCAATCATCTATCTAAAACATCTGCAAGATGATGGCGAGCATTTGCAAGTGCCTGGATGTTGTCAGTTAATGAATGGACAGCAGCCCTCTGACCTTCTCTGTTGTACTGTTCAGCACGTGCCTGTGCCTCCATTACAGCCCAAAACATGCGTCTGGTTACTCCAGCTGATGTGCTTTGCCTCAAAGGGGCATGTTGGCCAGTGGTCCTCCTATGAGCAGCGCTGGGCACATGCCTGTGTGGGACATCACCAGTCAATTGACTGGGATAATGGTGTGCAGGCACACCTTCCATAGACTCCACACTTCCCTGTTCCATGCTACCACCTGCCAACTGTCCTTCCTCTATGGCCAGTGTTGCTGGGGTATGTGTAGGCAGGGGAACTGTGTGCAAGGATGAGGGAGAGACAGGTGGAATGGTAACTAATGGCACAGATTCAGCCCCTGACAACCCTGCCTGTGCCTAAATCATACTATTATCATCACTGCTAGTCTGTGGGGACACTAACAACAAGTGGACTGCAGGAGGGCAATGCACCTACATCAACACCTGTGAGGGGAAGACAAGAACTGTACATTACAAGTTATACCAGCCAGACACACAGACAGACACAGACACACAGACACACACACACAGACTGAGACACACAGACAGACAGAGACACACAGACATTCACAGACAGTCAGAGACACACAGACACACACACAGACACAGAGACACACAGACAGACACAGAAACACAGACACACAGATACACACACACAGACACACACACACACACACACACACACACACACACACAGAAACACACAGACACAGACACACAGAGACACAGACATACACACACAGACACACAGACACACAGACACACACAGATACAGACACACAGACACAGACACACACACAGACACACACAGATACACAGACAGGCACACAGACACAGACACACACACACAGACACAGACACAGACACACACAGACACATGCACACACACAGACACACACACACACACACACACACACACACACACACACACACACACACACACACACACACACACACACACAGACACACTAGATGCAGGTGATATGGAAGATGGCATTCAGCTTAGACAATTAAAGTTTCATCTTAGACAATTATAGTAGTAGTTATCATACAGCCCTGAGTTGCACACAACATCATGCATGTGTTATAGCAGACGGCATGCACCTTACACAATTATAGCGGTGGTTAGCATACATACCTGTATTGGACCATTTGTGTTAGCAGCCTATGCTGCATACCTGCAACACAATGCATGCACTTTGCACAGATGCACCGCACTGCCATAGTGTGTGCAACATACACCACATGTTAACAGACCATCACTGACCTTTTTACATCTGCCACTGATGCTTTGTGTTGGCCACCACCCCTATGTGTGAGGACATGAGCAGTAGCATATGTCGACTGCATGCTATGTTTGCCTGAGCCCGAGCTTGCATATCTCTCCCAAAGCAGTGCATGTCTGTTCAACATTATTCCACCTACCCCTGAGCTGAGTCTAAACATTGTGCATGTGGCTGTACACACATGTTTGACATGGCTGTCCCTACTTTGCAATGGTGCCACAGACCAGCACAGGTTTACAGTACACCGGCCTGCTGTGTGGCATATGACCTTGCCAATCACATGTAGTATGACATGTCTTCTGCTGATCTGTTGAATGACATGCATACATGTGTAACACAATGGTTTCCTTTCCAATCTACAGTACGGTAATGGTCTCCCAATGCAGGGACATCTTATACTAACATATGCCTTCAGCTGATGCAATGTTGTCTGTCTGCCCTACAAATATGCAGTGACATACTGCACATTGAGCTGATGTGCATAGCCATTGCAGGGCATCATGTGACTTCACAATTGCTATACAGTGTGAGCTACTGACACAGTTCATAGCCATGACTATGTTCACATACAATAGATTTCTAATGTGGAATGTGACCCACGTCACTGAGATGTATACACACTAAACCCTTATGTGGAATGTGTGACACAGGTCATAGAAGGGTATACAGATGACTCCCCTGCACATCTGCAACCATATTACTGATGCCTGGCAACTATGCCCACACATGGATAACTTAGCAGTACTCTATGTCCCATATGCCATCTGTGTACCTCACACACATGAGGAGCAGGCATGACAGTGATGTCTGAGACCAGCAAAGTGAATGTACTGTATCTGTGGCCTGATGTGGTTGTATGTGTATGTTGTGCAACACTTGTATGTATTTGGATACTGTATAGGTGAATGCTTTCATGTTGTAACACACACAAGATGTTCAAGACATGTTATGTGGTGGTTTCATGTTATGCATACACAAGCTGTGCACAGGCCTGTATGATGTTTAGTGTTTCACATCTGCAATATCACCATTACACAAAGGCCATAGTTGCATTGTGTCGAGTCAATGTACAACAGGGTGTACACACATGTACATCACTTCTACTGTGTGTGTTGCTTCATGTTTCTGGCCATCCTCCATGGCCATGTATACACATGTTCTGTCCAATGGTTGGGATGGCCGTCTTATTTCACATGTCAGTGTTATCCCATATGACATACACCCATAGATGTCATATGCTCCACTGAGGACAAGGATATGCAGACAAAGGGTGGTAAGTATGGGATTTGAGACATGTTTTGCAGGATAGTTGAGCAGTGTTGCAGTCAGCCCACTACATGTCATGGACATGTCAGATAGCACATGACATTGTGTGACATTCATAGCAAGGGTATAATACACAAGGGTGTATCCTGTGGGTCAGTCATACTACAGCTCCAACACATTTAGAGTGTGTGTGCACACATATGCTCTCTGTACAGTACTATTTGTATTACCAACATGTGTAATGCTAATATGTAGTACCTGTCCCTACAGTGAAATGCACTTCCACCATTGTATTCACTGTTGTCCACACATCTGGCAATGACAGTTTGGAAGGTTTAGTGTAGGTGTTTCATATAGTCTTCAGTTGTTTTACATGGGTAACCACTGTGATGCATTGTAGGTCTGACCAGTGTCTATTAACAGGACCACCATACATTATGTGTACGTGTATTATGGCACATAGCATGCAATTAATATGATCCGTGCATTATCAAGCCTGGTAAATAACAATCTCACCTGACACAGGCTGCTGTCACTGCAAAATGTCAGAGGTACCTAAACAGGAGTGTCACAGCAGTAAGATCATTATCCACATCTGTGTGATAGCTACAGGGTGCAATGTCCATGATAGCACATAAGCCAGTACAATACACTATACTATGGAGTATGCACATCTGTGCATACATAGAGTAGCAGACTATAGTATGTGGCATGTGTGCATACATGCCTTGCATATGATGTCACATTACATATTGTACAGTAACACATGTAACTATGTGAAATATAGTTGTGTTATATGTACAGTAGTGACTTACCAGGCAACTCCAGGCTCAGTGGTTGAGAGACACCCACCTCCACAATACCAGCTAAAGCTTGTAGATGGAGGTTTGCAGGTGTCCCCAGGATTGGCCAGTAGCTCCTCGTTATGTGTGAGTAGGGGCTGGGTGAGTGACCCCCCCACCTGTTGCACCTTGTTCCCTGGCGATTGCATTAGCAAGCTGTTTCGCCCATCTTATGAGGTCATTGCAGTGTTGGCGCATCTGCTAATAGATGCAATTGTGACTGTCAACATCATTTACCCTCCTGCAGAGTTCCTCCCACAGGGCATCCTGCTGCTGTGCATCTTGTGGCACATGGCTGAAGAGTGTTGTATGGTTGTCGAGGAGGTATGGGAAGAGGACCTCATCCTCCAAGCAGCTGTGCGCTGGCAGCCTGCTATGTGGCATACCTGGAAGACATAATGATGGAGACAGGTCACAGTAACTCACAGAGAAGTACAGAAGTACAGCTGAACATACATGTGTATCACATTTATTAAGATTACAAAATACGTCTTTGCAAATCTACATGACACTAATACCACTGACATGTATAAGTCACACACATTTGACACTTACTGGTGATGTGATGTTATCGCCATATATGTTTCATATGATGACATTGCTCATATACCATGTGGATGGTGTCTTGACGTGGGCATATCTGTTTACCTGTACTGGTGTCTTTACCTATCAGCACATGCCTGGATGTGTTCACATTAATGCAATTGACCTTAATGCTGTGTATATGTCACATATATAGTCATACATAGCTGTTAGGGACATGACCTGTGACTCTGCAGACTTGCAAACATGTATGTGTTTTGCCATATACATCTACATGGCACTGCACAGCTGTGTAGCATCCTGCCATATATTGCCTGTGTTGCACGTGTAACACATGGGACAATAGCTAGCCTGATTGTATTTGTAGGGTTGGATATCAACTATAGCATGCATGGTCATAGTGATCTAGTAGGCTATATGCCCTGGGCCATTTATGACAGGTTACCTAGCTGTAGGCAACAGACAGGTAAGTTTCAGTGGCCAGTTCAAGCAGTGCCACAAAACTGATCCACAGGGTTACTGATATACTAGGCATGCGGTCATCACACCATGTCACAGAGAGGGGCGATGTGCAGCTTCACTGGACAGGGATGCATTGTATGGCAAGAGTATGTTAAGTGTATGGGACAGAGATCTGTCAGGCATGTTGTGATCCTTGTACTAGAAAGGTGGATATCCATGAAGTATGTGTTTATTTGGGATCAGGATGTGTTAAGTGTAGCATGTCCAACACCTCTCGGTTGGACATGCCTTTATTCAGGGTAGGCTGCATGTTACATAGTGCGGCTAGGGATTGTGAAGGGCAGTGTAGGCCATCTACACATGGGCAATAACCCTTAAAGGAAATGTGTGATCTATTATGGGTCACATGGGTGTTGAGTATGGCTGAGTAATTATCTCTATATTCCTGGATGGCACCCTGTCATGATTAGGGGTGCCACATATGAATACCTGTCTGGTGTGGTGAAGTAACTATCAAAGGAAAGAGTACTGTCCAGCTGCATCCCATACACACAGTTGCCATTATGTTGACCGCTGCCTAGGTAGTAGTTCATGGGTACAGGGTTTGTAACATAGGGGATGACAATGCAATACTTAGCTGTCAGATTGTGGCCATACGTCACACACCACACATCTGACATATTAAGGCCCTTCTGTATGTTGACCGCAGCATACATTGAGTCTACTATTGCTCCTAGTTCATAGTCATTTGCAAACATCAATAGGATGATGCCTTCTGTGTTAGTCTGTGTGGTATAGATACCAAAGAGGGGGAGTACCAGGAATGAACCCTGTATTACTGTGGCTGGCACAGGTTTGATGTGCATGTATTAGTCAGACACCTTCTGTATTGTTGGTTCTGACAGCAGTCCAGTTGCCAACCACTCCTGTGACATAGGAATATACACCTAGTTTACTGAGTGTAGCTGGAACACAGTATGGGTGATAGTGTCCTACGACCTGGCAAGGTCATGATATGCAATGTGAATTAACCCTACTGTCATCTACATCTGTACTGAGTACATCAAATAAGGTGATCACGGTTCAAGGCCTTACAGACCAGACTCAGCAGTGTAGTTGTACACTATTTCCCATTATCAATGGTGTCTCCCCCTTTGTGAGGTGTGATAACTGTTGCTGTGCACCATTCGGTGTGTACACATCCTGACATGGAGCTATGATTAAACATGATGTGTATGTGGATAGCTGATTGTTCTTACATTTGTGTAGGATACACCCTAGGATGTTGACTGGACCCATGAAATCTATATGTATGGCTTTAGAGAGTGCAGCTTGTACCTGCATAGTCATTATTACAGGGCCCTGTAGTGTACATGGATATATTACTAAATGTACCTGTTGGGGGGGGAGTGGGTTTAGGTTCTCCAAGACCCTATCTGGATGAATGGGTGCTATTTCTGTAGGTGCAGTACTTCCTATGCCATAGTGCTGTGCAGCACGGCAGGTCTTGTTGTTGCCATTACGATTAATGACACAGCTATAGAATGCTCTGTGCTTGGCCTCATAATATGTGGCTGATTAGTTTCACAGTAGCTTTGTGTGGTTTTATATGGTGTATCTGCATCTTACTGAGGCTGACCAGGGATCACCTGCACTCATGTGTTTTCAGTCTTGCAACAGTTACTACCTTCTGTGGTACAGTTTAAAGCATGGTACCACCAGTTTGCCTTCTTGTTTGTGTTGGGTTGAATCCTGGTTCTGTTTTAATGGAACAATCACTGCACATATGTGACTGCTTAAGGTTCATTTGTGTTGGATTCAGCATCATCATCAGGCCATCTACACATGGGCAATAACCCTTAAAGGAAATGTGTGATCTATTATGGGTCACATGGGTGTTGAGTATGGCTGAGTAATTATCTCTATATTCCTGGATGGCACCCTGTCATGATTAGGGGTGCCACATATGAATACCTGTCTGGTGTGGTGAAGTAACTATCAAAGGAAAGAGTACTGTCCAGCTGCATCCCATACACACAGTTGCCATTATGTTGACCGCTGCCTAGGTAGTAGTTCATGGGTACAGGGTTTGTAACACAGGGGTGACAATGCAATACTTAGCTGTCAGATTGTGGCCATACGTCACACACCACACATCTGACACATTAAGGCCCTTCTGTATGTTGACCGCAGCATACATTGAGTCTACTATTGCTCCTAGTTCATAGTCATTTGCAAACATCAATAGGATGATGCCTTCTGTGTTAGTCTGTGTGGTATAGATACCAAAGAGGGGGAGTACCAGGAATGAACCCTGTATTACTGTGGCTGGCACAGGTTTGATGTGCATGTATTAGTCAGACACCTTCTGTATTGTTGGTTCTGCCAGCAGTCCAGTTGCCAACTACTCCTGTGACATAGGAATACACACCTAGTTTACTGAGTGTAGCTGGAACACAGTATGGGTGATAGTGCCCTACGACCTGGCAAGGTCATGATATGCAATGTGAATTAACCCTACTGTCATCTACATCTGTACTGAGTACATCAAATAAGGTGATCACGGTTCAAGGCCTTACAGACCAGACTCAGCAGTGTAGTTGTACACTATTTCCCATTATCAATGGTGTCTCCCCCTTTGTGAGGTGTGATAACTGTTGCTGTGCACCATTCGGTGTGTACACATCCTGACATGGAGCTATGATTAAACATGATGTGTATGTGGATAGCTGATTGTTCTTACATTTGTGTAGGATACACCCTAGGATGTTGACTGGACCCATGAAATCTATATGTATGGCTTTAGAGAGTGCAGCTTGTACCTGCATAGTCATTATTACAGGGCCCTGTAGTGTACATGGATATATTACTAAATGTACCTGTTGGGGGGGGGGAGTGGGTTTAGGTTCTCCAAGACCCTATCTGGATGAATGGGTGCTATTTCTGTAGGTGCAGTACTTCCTATGCCATATTGCTGTGCAGCACAGCAGGTCTTGTTGTTGCCATTACGATTAATGACACAGCTATAGAATGCTCTGTGCTTGGCCTCATAATATGTGGCTGATTAGTTTCACAGTAGCTTTGTGTGATTTTATATGGTGTATCTGCATCTTACTGAGGCTGACCGGGGATCACCTACACTCATGTGTTTTCAGTCTTGCAACAGTTACTACCTTCTGTGGTACAGTTTAAAGCATGGTACCACCAGTTTGCCTTCTTGTTTGTGTTGGGTTGAATCCTGGTTCTGTTTTAATGGAACAATCACTGCACATATGTGACTGCTTAAGGTTCATTTGTGTAGGATTCAGCATCATCATCAGGCCATCTACACATGGGCAATAACCCTTAAAGGAAATGTGTGATCTATTATGGGTCACATGGGTGTTGAGTATGGCTGAGTAATTATCTCTATATTCCTGGATGGCACCCTGTCATGATTAGGGGTGCCACATATGAATACCTGTCTGGTGTGGTGAAGTAACTATCAAAGGAAAGAGTACTGTCCAGCTGCATCCCATACACACAGTTGCCATTATGTTGACCGCTGCCTAGGTAGTAGTTCATGGGTACAGGGTTTGTAACATAGGGGATGACAATGCAATACTTAGCTGTCAGATTGTGGCCATACGTCACACACCACACATCTGACACATTAAGGCCCTTCTGTATGTTGACCGCAGCATACATTGAGTCTACTATTGCTCCTAGTTCATAGTCATTTGCAAACATCAATAGGATGATGCCTTCTGTGTTAGTCTGTGTGGTATAGATACCAAAGAGGGGGAGTACCAGGAATGAACCCTGTATTACTGTGGCTGGCACAGGTTTGATGTGCATGTATTAGTCAGACACCTTCTGTATTGTTGGTTCTGCCAGCAGTCCAGTTGCCAACCACTCCTGTGACATAGGAATATACACCTAGTTTACTGAGTGTAGCTGGAACACAGTATGGGTGATAGTGTCCTACGACCTGGCAAGGTCATGATATGCAATGTGAATTAACCCTACTGTCATCTACATCTGTACTGAGTACATCAAATAAGGTGATCACGGTTCAAGGCCTTACAGACCAGACTCAGCAGTGTAGTTGTACACTATTTCCCATTATCAATGGTGTCTCCCCCTTTGTGAGGTGTGATAACTGTTGCTGTGCACCATTCGGTGTGTACACATCCTGACATGGAGCTATGATTAAACATGATGTGTATGTGGATAGCTGATTGTTCTTACATTTGTGTAGGATACACCCTAGGATGTTGACTGGACCCATGAAATCTATATGTATGGCTTTAGAGAGTGCAGCTTGTACCTGCATAGTCATTATTACAGGGCCCTGTAGTGTACATGGATATATTACTAAATGTACCTGTTGGGGGGGGGAGTGGGTTTAGGTTCTCCAAGACCCTATCTGGATGAATGGGTGCTATTTCTGTAGGTGCGGTACTTCCCATGTCATAGTGCTGTGCAGCACGGCAGGTCTTGTCGTTGCCATTACGATTAATGACACAGCTATAGAATGCTCTGTGCTTGGCCTCATAATATGTGGCTGATTAGTTTCACAGTAGCTTTGTGTGGTTTTATATGGTGTATCTGCATCTTACTGAGGCCGACCAGGGATCACCTACACTCATGTGTTTTCAGTCTTGCAACAGTTACTACCTTCTGTGGTACAGTTTAAAGCATGGTACCACCAGTTTGCCTTCTTGTTTGTGTTGGGTTGAATCCTGGTTCTGTTTTAATGGAACAATCACTGCACATATGTGACTGCTTAAGGTTCATTTGTGTAGGATTCAGCATTTGCACATGCATTGTCCATCTGCATGGGTGCCATGACAGTCACCACTCTGCTCTTAGGAAACATAACATTGGCATTGGAGACTGACTATGTGTAGCATAATGTTAGCCCTGTTTGTGTGACTACTGTGATCCAGGTCATTGGGGTTGATGGAATCCAACATGCATTGAGCGCAGGTGTTGGTACATGCAGAGTCTTCCCAGTTCATAATGGAATAGTTGAGAGTAGCCATTATTATGGTTCTGTCTCAGACCTAATCTTACCCATTACAGCACATTATGACAGTTAGGAAATCCATGGACTGGTGGGTGATCTGCCGCAAGGTACAATTTGAATTCCACTTTGGCACAAAGGTAGTTGCTCAGCATAATACATCTGAAGTTATGCAAGTGCAACTAGCATGGGGGTGTACATATCCTTCAGGAATATGGACACACCTGCGGCCCATGTGTTCCAATAAAGGATAATGGGCAAGAGGTGAGGTATGTGTTATAACATGGTCATGCAGGTGTGCTCTCCAGAGCATTGAAACATGTCTCAGCCACTGCACAGATAAGTTCTCCATGTTAGGGATTGACATATGTGTGTCCATATAGTGTTTCTGACATATATCATTATGTTAGGGACTCAAAAGCTTATAGAGAAGGGGCAGCTTACCCTAATCCTCCTTTAGGGCAGGTTTGAAGGGTTAATACTCGAATTTACAATACTAATTCAAATTACAACGCCCACCCTAATGCAGGTGAAAGTGTTCTTGTAAATGACAACTTTGATAGTACCACCCAGGAAAATTCTTCTGTGACTAACGAATGTATGCCCTCGGTAGAGCTACATAGGAGTGAGAGGTTACAGAATAGAAATAACAACAATGGCAATAATAATGTCAACCCACAGGAGAATTTTTTAGGGGCGAGACCCAAAACACAACGTCAATGGTCGAACCAAATGAATCAGAGGAGGACCAACCGCTAGTAGCTCTGACACTTAATTCCTTGCCCCCCATTACACAAGAAGAAGAGTTTAGTGATGAAACACTTTTGTCTCCTTCACTTTTTAATGGTTCGAACGAGGATCAAAGGCAACAGGGTCCAACTATTAGTACGAACGCTTTAGGTGATTTTAATGTTTATAATTTTTCCAACACCATTATCACCCCTGAAATGGCGGACCTTATGGCTAAGGGTCATACGTACGTTCCACATCACAAATTTGACTTTGTGAAGGCTATAATTGATGTCAAAACCTTTACCAGGAAGCTCAACTTCAGACTCATGATGGGTGGGGGGGCATACACTGATACATCTAATTCACTGCATGTACCTAGTACTTTTAATCCCCCTCTCCACCCTTTACTGTCCCTGTTTGAGCAGGTATGTGAGGTTGATATAAGAAGTACTAAAACAAAAGCAAAGACACCTAGTACTTACTCCAAACCATGTGGAAAGTATACCACAAACAATTTGGAAATTGATTGCATACAAGTTTTACGTTCCAATAATTTACGTATTTGCAAACCCGACAAAGGAGGTGGGGTGGTGATATTTGACAACAATGATTATTTCGATCGTATGTCAGCATTACTTGATTCCCCAGCATATGCATTGAGTTCACTTAATGAAGTCAATGGTGCCTACTGAATTATTAAGGAACAGATTGAAGAAATGTTTCTAGAATCAAGGATCAACTTAGACTTATACCACTATATGACAACTTCACACCCCAGAACCCCTTATTTTTTCGGCATACCTAAAATCCATAAAAATTTAACTAATCCACCTATGCGGCCCTTGATTGACAGCCGGGGTTCACCATCTTACGCATGTGCCAAAGTGGTGGACCATGTCCTTAGTAAATATATCGTTATGGAGACACAGATTTGCAAAAATTCATGGACTTTTTTGTCCAAGATTAATGAGATCAAATATGAGGATTGTTATAACTTCCTCACGGTGGATGTCAAAGACTTATACATCTGCATTCCGCAGGACATAGCAATTGATTGGGTAGGTGACAGACTGAGAGCTAGAGAAGCCAGCAGTTACGACATCTCATTGGTTTGTGAACTTTTGGATTTAACATTACCTAGGAACTTCTTCATGTTCGGGAACAACTATTACTTACAGACTGTGGGAGTTGGTATGGGCTCGCCCTATGGGGCTAGTGTGGCGAACCTGGTCATGGCACAATGGGAACATCAATTTGTGTTTTAACTACTCCCTGTACAGTAAACATTCGGCATTTTATACACGTTATTTGGACGACATCTTTATCCTTTTCAATGGAGACGAGGCACAGGCTGTAGAATTTGTCAACCACCTAAATGTTACGACAGAATTCTTAGAATTCACTTTTTCTTTTGATGTTAAGCAGATAGCCTACCTTGACATCTCATTAGAAAAGGATCCTACTGCTTTATGTTATACATCGAAGGTATATAGAAAGCCTACTTATTCCAACATCTTGCTGCACTTTACCAGCTGTCATCCTTTCACACAGAAACGTGCAGTTGTCAAAGGACAGCTGGTACGGGCAGCAAGAATTATTAGTAGAGATGACATATTTGATGCCGAATGTATAACACTTAAAGGGATGTTTTTGAGTCGGGGTTATCCCTTTAAACTCATTGATGACTTAATCAAGGAAGTCTCACTTAAAAGGAGGTCCAATGTTTATGTACCACTTCTACCATTTAAGGAAAGAGTTGTCCTTACCATGTTGACACCTTCCGTCAGTAACTTGAGTCTAGGAATTGTTGATAGGACCACTGAGACGGACCTACCTAGATTTATTACCACCTTTGCTATTGATAGTGAAATTTTGTGGGATATTGTCAGGAAGAACTGGCAATTGTTCAGAGCTGACCCAGGGGTGTCTGCAAAATTAGGTACAACTCCAAAGGTGACTTACAGAAAGGACAAGAATCTTAAGTCCTGGTTTGAGATGAAACCCCCTCATACAAGATCTCCGGGAATGTTCAAATGCCACGCATGCAACTTTTGTAACTATATTATAGAATCTAGTAAATTTTCAGTCAACAACCAAGAGTATAAATTGAAACATAGGAACAACTGTAATTCTAAGATGTTGGTATACTTAGCGTCATGCCAAAATTGTTCGGCATTTTATGTGGGGAAGACTGAACGCAAGTTTAGGGAACGTATTTATGAACATCAGTACGCTATTAAAAAACTTAAACTAACGAATGCCCTTGCTAAACACGTTGTCGAATTCCCCACTCATCAGTTCAAATTTATAGCTATAGACCAACTTGTTGTTGACAGTAGAGGTGGTCCAGCCTCATTAAAGTTATTGGCACTTGAACTACATTGGCAGATTAGGTTAGAAGCTTACCATTCCCCAGGTCTTAATGAAGCATGTTCCATATCTTGTTTGTTGAGTATTTTAAGCCTTAAAAGGTAGTGGTAGGCACCAGTGTTGTTATCAGTACATACTTTTTAGGGGTACCCGTGGCACGGGTATTTATATTTTTAGATTTTTTTAAAAAATGCATTGTATTTGGACATATGTTCCCATTCCTATAGCACCCTGATAAGGAATTATGAATTGGGTGCATTTTGATTTAACCAACTATGTAAATGAATGTTATAATTTACTTCATTACATTTGGGACTTGTTTAATGTTACTTGCATTCCTATTGATATTCTTTTTACCTTATCTTTGTAAGTTTCATTTTTATATGTCATAGTCTACCTATTTTACTAGGTGTTATTAGTACTCTAATTCACTGACACAATTTTTAATTCTTCTAATATACACATGTAGTTTCTGTATTTAAACATTTGAAAAAGAGTATGTTGGTTCTGCGTATATTTTATGAGGAATATATTTTATGAAGTAATGTCTAATTTATTGTTCGTGAGGAACCTTGTACTTGAAGTAAGGTCTTTTTGCCTGTTTGCCCTTAAGGCATTTAATTAACATTTAGTATATTTAATTGATGACCAATTTAGGGTTTTAAATGTAGTAGGTTGGACTGCACTTAATGTATTCTGAAGAAGTCTGCTTATGAAGCAGACGAAAAGCGCTTCAATAAACTCTGGTGGTTGAAATTATATCCTGGTGGTCTCCGAGTGGTCACTGACCAAGTTTTACAGCATTTATACTAATTTTGGATTCTCTCAGCTGGTTTTCAGTGGTTTTGTTTGAATGTATCATTATGTAGCGAGACCCACAAGTTTATTGTTTGGCTGTCCCTGTAACAGCAGTAGACCTTCACTTGAACTGTGCATGATGAAGGCACTATAGGGGAACCATGAGCCCTAGGCAGTATCCAGATTCCCAGGGGTGACAGGTGCAGGGCCTGTCTGGCAAAGCATCATGGTCTGTCAACCATGTTATCCCAGGCAGACAGATACTGGATACTCTTTGACTTGCACCACTACACTAGACAATTGTGGAATGCAATCCTTTTGTCCCTGTACTGCAGTATCATTCTGGCCAATGGCAGAATGCTAACCAGGCCTTGGGACATACCTGCATGGGCTACAAGACCTGAAAGTTCCTACATGTGTTTCCAAGCAGTCCAGGCTACTGCATCACAGGTCCTGCACAACAACATGGAATATGCCAGAGTCATGTGTATAGTTCAAAAGGTGGTCTGAGTGTATGGGTATGTGACTAATCATGGCAGACAGGGAGCTGACAGTATGTATGCCCTCATATAGGCTGGTGTGTAACATAGTGCTAGAGTTTGCATTCACAAATGACTACTGTTGGGCATGTTTCCAGCCACGTGTTCTGAGGTGTGGCACAATTATGCAAACTATGTCATGCAGTTTGTGTATTCCGGTGACTGTTTCTTCTAGCTTTGGGGGTCACTTGTTTGTCCAGATACCTAGAAGCATCTGTGAATGTGTGTGATTTCTGCTAGTGTGTGTGGGTGTCCTTACTGTGTTCTGGTAAGGGTATGTGTTGGTTGTCTTGATGAGATGCATGTGTTAAGCTACACCTCATGACTGTCCAGTCCAGTCATGGCTGTAGACTGGGCTGCCTTCCAGATTTCCCCTGTAGCTGCATCTCAAACAATGTGTGGGGCGTGGTGTTAGGTGGGTTTGGCAGTGTACATGGCATAAAGATTACATTCCTCCAGGATGGCCACATACACAAAGCTGACATTAGTAAAAACCAGTAGCTGACTAGTGGACATGCCTGTATGAGCATTCAGTACTACAAGTACCAAGTACTGTATTTAGTTTATGCACTGCTTATGAAGATGCTTTAGACAGTGATGCTCACATGTAAATATTTGTGTTATGGACGTGACAACGCTGGCTATTACAGAAACATTGTAGCTACCTTTAGCAGCAATCCTCCTCTGAGGATCACATCAAATCCTGTTAGTTGATTACAGATGATGCAAGTGTCTACAGGTCTGTTTCCTTCTCTGGGTATATACTCACATATCCACCAGGACCATGAGCTCTGTTGGGCACAGACACCCACTCTCCAAACAGAGTCATGTATCAATAGACTCTGAGGCCAATATCAGCATGATCAGGATACAATCAGATAGTGTAAGCCATCACCTATGAAATGGCTATTACATAGGGGCAGCTGTCTCCTACATCTTACACTCCTACTGCAGATGTTACACTGGAGTTAAAGATGATATGCAACCCGTTTCATTACTAGTGATGTGCACTACCTTACATACAGTATATGCAAGTGGCTGTTAGTTTGGCAATGAGAGGTTGGGCTACACAAACCTAGTAGTTCAACCAGTGTGTCTCTACTCTCAATATCCACTCTATGTAGGTGTGCACATAGCCATTTGGCCCAGCCCTGTAACAAGGGTCACTACACATTTGCATAACATGTACACATTCACAGCTGTTACTGCTTGCAAATGATAATAGAGAGGTCCAGCCCTGTAACAAGGGTCACTACACATTTGCATAACATGTACACATGCACAGCTGTTATTGCTTGCAAACAATACTAGAGAGGACTAGCCCTGTAACAAGGGTCACTACACATTTGCATAACATGTACACATGCACAGCTATTATTGCTTGCAAACAATACTAAAGAGGACCAGCGTTGTAACAAGGGTCACTACACATTTGCATAACATGTACACATGCACAGCTGTTATTGCTTGCAGCCCTGTAACAAGGGTCACTACACATTTGCATAACATGTACACATGCACAGCTGTTATTGCTTGCAAACGATACTAGAGAGGTGGATATTACATGTGTTATGTGCATTGATAGTTACCTGGCTCTTCCAATTATCTTTGCTATCATGCTGCTAAATTGTCAGATGAATACAAATGATATGTATTCTGTTATTGAGTATTGTAATTGCCAATAGGCATAACTACTGTTTGCATAACATAACAGAACAGCTACATAGAATAGAATACAGATCTGCCTAATATACTGTACATTACACAGTTATTGGCACAATATCCCACAATGCATACCATATTTGCACAGTAAGCCCACCTTTAACATGCTCATCTTACTTATACACCCATACATATGTTGACTGTTACAATATATCGACATATACTATCCCCTGTTATAGCACATACTTGTTGGACCAATCCTGACACTGACAGTGGCTGGAAGCGAATTGGTAGGTTCCAAGCCCATATCATCCCTTGTGGTATATGTGGAGTTTGCCTTGTGATCTACAGCAGTACACACATAGAATACTACAAGCATTACTACTGCTCAACAATACATCGCTACAAGATACCTTTTTTCAATATATGCATTGATTACACGATAATTCTTACAGAACAGGTACTACATACACAGACATACTACATGTTATACATACCTTCTTAGTAATTGGAGGTGTTATTGACTAGTATAATACTCATTTTCAGTTCATCTTTCAGTGTTTTGTACTGTCATACAGGTAGATACAGATGGTTTGAATGTGTGACAAGGCAACCTTTTATAGTTACAGATCAGTAACGTGCTATCCCAATAACCAATTGGTGTTCCAAAGTAGCTAATTACATGCACATCAGCTGCGCTGCTACTGCCTTAACCAATACCATGGCCACAGTGGAGTATAATTGAGTACTCCACTTGGGCATTGTCCCTTTGCCTTACTTGTGAGGAAGACAGTGTGGAAGTGTCATTTGGAATCTATTGCAACAGCTGTATGGAGACGAATAATATATTGTGTGTAATGCCTAGAGGATTTGGTCTAAATGTGAGTACTGCTTTTATATTTCTGAACATTGCTACTCGTGCAGGGTTTGTTTGTGCCTAATAAGTCTGCATATGTTTCAGTCTGGCCAGGTTGTTTGACCAGCTCAAGGCTGCATAGCTATGCATATAATGTTAGGGGGTTTACAGTGGTCTTACCAGACATATTTAGTTTGGTGTTACTGTGTATCATACTGTGCTGATAATCAGTACTCAGTAACACTTCCTGGTGTACGAACCTTTCAACCCTCTGAAACGGGATTAGTTCATACAAACCCTGTTACATCAGCAGCTGTTCAATTATAAACAAACAAAAAGCACTGTTTAGAGGAGAAACCAATCACCGGACAGCTCTAGGTAAAATCCAAAGGTTTATTAAAACAAAGACACTACGTAAAACGCTTAACAAAACACAGCATTTTTCGTCTATACATCAGACTTCATCAGACAACAAAAAACAGAAAAAAAACATGTATATATACTCACAATAAATTCAAATCATACAATGAAGATACATCTCATGAATAAATGTCTGACTCCATGATTAACACATTTTCCTAATACCATAACTCAACCATAAATTCTGGTATTCTGGTAAATAATTTTCTACCTAAGCTTCTCAAAAGAGAAATATGTAAGTTATACTTATGTGTATAGAAATGTTTGCACTATTATAAATATACATGACCTATAAGTTAAAACTCAGGAAGAGGTAAGCTCTCAGACAGCTCTATCACCAAAAATCCAATCTTTACGCAACACTCCCATCAAGTGGCCAAAATGAAAATGACATGAAGATGCACAAGAAAAACAAATCTAAATATAATTTATATATATGTGTATAAAATGTAAGTAAATGGTGTGTAAATGGATGACAGTTTATAAATAAATGAATAAATAGTTAGTTTATATAAATAAATATTGTAAATATCTCTCCAAAACCTGCAATGAACAATATATAACGTACATATAAATAATTCAAGTATATAAATCTAAAAAAATATAATATAATAGAGTATATAAAATCTCATTAAAAATATATATTTCAATAACTATTAAAAAACTATTAAATTGTTAAAAAAAATTTTTAAATAAAATTAAATGAGTAGATATGTGTAAAAATATGATTATGACTAATTATAGTCTAGCAGCCCTCATCTTTAAGACTGGTGCTAGGGAAACATTGTCATTTAAACCTGGGAAGCTATTGGCTTCCAAAATAATTTGCCAATATAGTTCCCGATATTCAATCTTGGTTTCCCATAAGCCACCCCTCTCATCTTTTTGAACTTCTTCTATAACAAAAAATGTGTATTTAGCTAGCGGACAAATAATGGTGTGTTTATATAATGCATTATTGGCTTTTTTATTTTTTATGTCGTTAATATGTTTATATATTCTTCTTCTAATTTTCCTCTCTGTCTTACCTACGTAAAAACTGGAGCATATTCCACATATAGCAATATATATCACTCCAAAAGAATCACAAGTACTATGAGTTTTACTCATAATTTCTTTTCCCCTAGTTTCAATAAAGACACTCCGACTGTCAGCCATCCAAGGACATTGAGAACACATCTTACATGGAAATGTACCGTGGGACTTCATTTTTTCTTTTTCTCATGCTGTGGCAACAGCCAATCTTTAATGTTACGTTCTCTTCTAAAAATAATCTTTAGGGGTACATTGTCTTTCAAACTAAGATCACTGATTCTAATGAATTTGTCCCATTCTTTGTCAAAAACTTTTTGAATGGTAGCAGCATGTCCACTGAAATCTGTAATAAAAGCCCTATTGTACTGCTTAACAGTATTTTTGGGGCTCTCAGTAAGTTCTTCCAAAGTTGTGTGCCCAATATTAATCAAATTATTAGCCTCTGTACCTAAAATGGGTTGAAATCTATTCCCTCTACCTATAATAACTTCATCTTTAATTTTCATAACAAATTCTAAAGGGTATCCCCTTTCCAAAAACATTTGGGCCAAAAACTCACTTTCTTCAACAAAATCTAGGTCATCAGATATCATTCTCGAGATTCTAACCAACTGACCTTTCACAATACTTCTTTTCTGATGAATTGGGTGTCCACTAGTAAAGTGTAAATAACAATTAGAAAAAGTTTTCTTCCTGAATACGTTTGACTTGAAATAATTTTTGTCCTTAATTAATGTGATGTCTAAATAATTAATTTCTTTAAAACTGATTTCATGAGTGAATTTTAGAAAATGAGTGGTGTTATTGATATACTGCATAAATTCATCTAGCCTTTCTTTAGTATGTTTCCATAATATAACTATATCATCCAGGTAGCGTTTGTATAGACACCAACAGTCTTTATATACACTGTGATGAATAAAATTAATTTCCCAGGTGTTTAAAACCATATTGGCATAGATAGGGGCCCATCTTGCCCCCATCGCTACACCACTTCTTTGTTGAAAATATTCTCCTTGAAAAAATGTATAGTTGTGTTTTAACACCATTTCCATTAATACCATACAAGTGTATATTTCATTGTCACTCAAATCACCAAAAAACCTAATGGCTTCTTCAAACCATTCAAGACCTATCCTAGAGCTGTCTGAGAGCTTACCTCTTCCTGAGTTTTAACTTATAGATCATGTATATTTATAATAGTTCAAACATTTCTATACACATAAGTATAACTTACATATTTCTCTTTTGGGAAGCTTAGGTAGAAAATTATTTACCAGAATACCAGAATTTATGGTTGAGTTATGGTATTAGGAAAATGTGTTAATCATGGAGTCAGTCATTTATTCATGAGATGCATCTTCATTGGATGAAGTCTGATGTATAGACGAAAAACGTGGTGTTTTGTTAAGCGTTTTACGTAGTGTCTTTGTTTTAATAAACCTTTGGATTTTACCTAGAGCTGTCCGGTGCTTGGTTTTTTCCTCTAAACAGTGCTTTTTGTTCGTTTAAGGGTTTTGAGTTTGCACTGTTCTTCTACTTTTTGGTTTAGCTGTTCAATTATATAATAGCAACTATTTCACATAGGGCCATGTTAGTGTGTCTGTGTCCAGGTATGTTAAGGTTTCAGCAGATGTTGTACAGTAGTTGAATAATTGGTTATAGTATGACAGTATGTATTGATGTAATTATTTTGGTTGTGGGGTAGATGTTGGTGGGTGTACATAGCACATGCAGGTGTGTAGGAACCCCTTTTATACAACGTCTATATGTGTGTGGGTGTTCTTTCCCTATGTGAACACCTATTCCTTAATGGATTAATATTATGGTAATTGCAGGCTGATTCATTAAGGCACTGTTAAATTATTCCTGTATAGCATGCAGGTACTGTTATCCCTTGAAACCTGTTGGCAATACATCGGAATGTAATAAAGTTTTGCAAAATGAAAGCTGTCTGTGTATTTCTGTCATTGATATTTGCAGTCATTTCAGTTGTGTTGGTGACTGTGTTCATAGAACATATTTGTAATAGTATATTGGCATATACTCTTCATATGTTATGGTCATATTGTTTGGGTGGGCGGAATGTGTGATTGCTATGGTCCATGTTATACTCAGATATGAACACTTTGGATACTGTCTACAGACATGTATGTATGTGTGTGTGTGTGTGTGTGTGTGTGTATATATATATATATATATATATATATATACATATATAGATCTGTCTTAAGGCTCCTGAGAGTACATCAGCACTAGCAGACTACAACCCATACCACACATTTCAGCCACAGAACATGGACTGACACAGAGATGGAGGGGCTGTATCCATATTCATCAGGGATACCTACACCTCCAGGTTAGTGGGGCAGTATGATACCTCTGAGATCATCCATGTGCAGCTAACATCAGCCACAACTGCAATGTAAACTGTGGCCTGCTACGGATCACCCTCCATGACCCAGGACCACCACTCCACCTACCTGGAGACAGTGGAGAACATGACAGTCCTAACGCACACCTTGACATTAGTTGATGTCAACTACCATACCATTAACTGGGAAACTTACTCCAGAACTCACTTCCAGGCCCAGCACTTCCTGGAATTTATCACCTCATATGCCCTGTATCAGGTGATAATCTCCCTAACGTGGGGTGGAAACTACTAGAAGTGGTCATCACCAACATGGACAACAGGTGCACTACAGCGGAGGATAACTGGTCACTGGTTAGATCTGACCATGAACTATTCACTGTTTCCACACCCAAGCATCTCCCCCACCCACGGATACCACAGTGTATACCTTTCCTACAGCTAGGGCTGGCCTTAGCTGAAACGGCGCCCTAGGCGAAGTACTGCTCTGGCGCCCCTTAAGCCCCACCCACACTGAACTCAAAGAACACCCCTATTTGAGCCACACCCACAGATGGGTCACTAGGCTACTGGCACGGAGGCCCTAAAGCCTAGACAAGAATTTCACCCATGCACACACAAAGTCAGCACCTGTTTTCCCTGTCCAGCAACAGGGACAGAGGTGGGATCCCACGGCATATTTTCAGTCTCCCATCCAGTTGTCCAGGTTCCTCTTAAAGAGGGCTAGTGAGGATAAGGAACATGTTTTAGAGGCTATGAACTGTCATTTCAAAAGATTGAGATACCACTGTACTCTCCTCACATGCAGTGTCCTTGCAGTTAGTACTTAGATTTAAAGTAGAGAAAAGTCCGTCAACTAAGCCTCCCCTAAAACAAGACCATCAAGAAAGACTTTGCAATTAGAATTATCCCTATACTTGTTTGAAGAAAACTGACAGAGCAAGACAAACAGGAACCATTACAGAGTTTGTTGAACCGCAAGGTATTGTCATTGCAGGGAGATGGTGTGACTCCGACAATCACCCAATTAAACATAGAAGTGGTAACAAATGTGACTGTAAAAACATTACAAATCACTGTTTTGAACCTTTCACAACAAAACATTTTAATGTAGTATACCCAAGTTGTAAAACATGATAAACAGAATAACTGAAGCCTCTATCCAGAAAATGTCCCATGGCATACCCATCCATAAAGGTGGCAGCTTCATTGAACTGAAAAAACTATAGACCAATAGCTATCCTTTCCCCTCTGGCTAAAATTATGGAAAAGTGTATCCATAAACTCTTACACTAATTTATTCAAAATAATCTTCTGGCCAACTTTCAGCATGGATTTAGACCACAGCACAGTAACACCTCAGCCATCCTCTCCTTTTCTAAATGTCATAAATTCCAATCGTAACAATCTATTTCTCCATCTTTCCAAGGCCTTTGACATTGTTAATCACCAGTTACTCTTACTTACCCTAATTCAGTAGGCAAAACCAGGAATTCGCTCCCATCTGACCTTACTGTGATCCCCTCCCTTAATCAGTTGAAAAAAATCTAAACAGTATTTTAAAACTCACTAGTTATGTCCTTGCTCTAACCCTGAGTAAAGCCTCATCCACTTCCATAATCCTGCAATTTTATTTATAGCAACTACCCTCTTACAGCAAGGTTTGAAAAGAGAAACTAATATCTTTGCAGATACTCTGCATACAAGCTACAACTATAGGTTTGATAAGAGACCAACATATTTATATACACTTCTGTATATAAACTGTATTCATACGCTTGAAATGTGAGATTAACTTGTACGTTAATACCATGTTTGTGCATATACTGTAACTTGCTTGTCTTTAAGTTTGGAGCTTTTCTCCCGGGGCCTCTGCTGAAAATGGATATGTATCCAGTCGGACTATCACAGTCAAATTTAAAATAAAATAAAAATCAAAATGAGCAGAATATTTACATTTTGCCACAGCCAAGAACAAGACTGCTAAACCAGGGGTCATTTTGCAGCTACCCATACATTCAGATAATGTTTGAAAAGTACAAGATTATTCCCTTTCTCTATTTTCTTTGTATAGAACCACACCACTATGCTAAAATGCTGTGACACTATTAGTACAATGGCATGCATCCCACTGTAAAGAATTACTGGTTCTGGCTGCCTGAAGAGAAAACGGCAATACAACTGAAGACATTTTGTACTGGATGACTCAGGTGTCTACACCCCCCCACCCCCAAAAAAAATGACTAACTAACATCACAGTCACATAGATTCCTACAAATAAGTTAAAATACAAATGTAGTGCCTGGGTTCTAAGCATCAAGGCTGAAGGAACAAATTGTAAGCCAATTATTACAATGTCATTTGTTGATCAGTGTTATAATACTGTGTGCATATTGTTTTATTAGCAAATGCAATGGGTTTGCAAACTCAGTTGGACAAACCCAATTAACAAATGTGAAATAAATAAACATAAGTGATTAGCAAATCCATCAATTTGCCACACTTCCATAATTCAAAGCAACAATACACTGTAGAATGTAGCCCAAGAAGCCTGCCTCTGGAATGCACTGCTTAATGACAGGGGGCATTTGTGGCAAACCACATTTAATAACTATTACTGTGAACTTACAGTTTTGTAATCCAATAATTTAGGAATGCATTAAATGTGTTTTAATGTTAAAAGTGGAAAACATACTCCAGCCACATAGGTAACCGCAGCTGCATTTTTAAATGCAATCAGAGTTGTCAATATTCTCATCTCAAAGAATAATCCACGACCTTGAAGAAAGGAACCAGAACTCTGCTAAAGTCCACAAGGCTGTATTTTTATTTCTGAAGTGTTCCAAAAGTCACAGATAAAATCACACTGAAGTATTCCAAAAGTCACAGATAAAATCACACAAGCGCTTTCGCTCAGGCAGTCCTGAGCTTTATCAAGTGAAAACAAAATGCAGTATGCAGTAACCTCCATTAAATAGCCTAGCAATTATACAATTAATTAATTAGTAAGTCTAGTACTAAGGTGTGGTGCTTTGGAGTTGGATGTTAAAAAAGTTAGTCATTATACCAACTCAAAAATGAAATGTTTGCAACAACATCTGCACTTAAATAAAAATGACTAACCATAGAAAACATTTTAAAATACCAGTTTCCTAGGTTTCAGAACATAAAAGTCTGAAGTCTGGTTGGGGTTGTAGATTGTTAAGGAATATGCTTAAAGATGTGTTTGGATTGTCAGTGAATTGTTAAAAAATTTTTTCTTTTTATTATTACTTTGCACTGATAAAGACATGCAATAAAATGTGCGTGAGATATTTTTGATGCCCATCCATATACCATTTCATATAGAATTTGATTTATTAGTCAGAATCCTAAAACCGTGGATGTTCAGTAATTTAATATGCTGTATGGGGATGCTGTAGTATGAATGGGGTCAAGTATGAGAGTTATAACCTAGCCCTCCTAAGCTTGAGGACCGGTTTAATACTGATCATCCCATTCAGGCCTGGTGGCTTCCCTGCATTCAGTCTCAACTGCCATAATAGTTCACGGTAGTCCAAGGTGGATTCCCAGTCACCACCTCTTGCATCTGGCTCAACCTGTTCCAGAACTAGAAACTGAATTTTGGGATCTGGGCAGGAGAGTGAGTGTTTATAGAAGGCATTGGTTTCCTTCTTCCTGGTCATGTCATAAAGATGCTCGTAGATACGTTTCCTTAATTCCCTCTCAGTTTTGCCCACATAGAAACTTTGACAGTTGGTGCACATCCCCAAGTATACGACCCCTCTAGAGGCACAGGTGTAAAATCCAGTGGGGTGTATCTTGTAGTTCCTAGACGGGAGGTATGGTGCTGTTTCTTTAGATATGGCATGACATTGGGCACAGGCACCACATCTGAAAGTGCCCAGCCTTGGTTGTTTTACCTTCATCTTTTTCTTTGATTTCTTTCAAATAATTCCTTTAGATTGGCCCCTCTTTACGAACAAAACTGGGTTTAGGTGGTATATAATCTTTTAGTTCTTCAAAGAGGGTTAAAACCGCCAGTGATGTAAGATTGTTTCTTCCAATTCATAGGAATTTGATGAGTATGTGTGTGCAAAACTGTTAGTGTGAACAGTATCCTTGTTTTGTGTATTGTTGGTCACTGGTACAAACCCCCAGTATTGGTTTGTAGAGGGAATGTCGTGCAGATTTTACCTCTGCTGCTAGAGTTAGAAATAGTTCCAGAGGGTAACCTCTCTCCAAAAAAGTTTTTCAAAAATTCCACCTCAGAATCAAAATCTTTCTCCGTACTGCATATTCTACTTGCTCTGATGAGCTGCCCTTAATGATCCCCTCTTTTGATATGGTGGGTGGGCACTTTCAAGTGTAGCAAGGAGTTAGAAAATGTTGCCTTGATGTAGTTGGGAATGGAAAGTTTTCTGATTGTAGTCCTTGTAAAGAGTGATGTCCAGATAATGAAGTTCGTGCTGATCCACTGTGTGTGTGAATTGTAGGAAATTCGTTGTTGAATTGATGTGTATAAGGAATTCAGATAGGTTCCTTCAGAGCCAGACCATAAAATACAGATGTCATCCAAATAGCGTCTGTAGAACAGAATGTGATCTTTCCATGGGGGTATTAGAACGAATGTATGCTCCCACATGTGCAATATTACATTTGTGTAGAAGGATGCACAAGATGCCCCATGGCAACCCCCTTGCGTTGCGGTATAATTCACCATTAAAAAGATGAAGTTGTTGGACAAAACCATCTCCATCATTTCGGTAAGCAAGTTGGACATTTTGTTACTAAGGGTTGTCTTCTGGCCTAGAAATTGGGCAAACCATTCCATACCTATTTGATGAGGGATGCTGGAAAACAGATCTTTGATGTCCACTGTGACCATTAAGGTGTCTGGGGAGTAGCAAGAGGTGGGAATGTCCCGGAGGAAGTGCCAAGAATCCTTGCAAACGTGGGACAATAAAGACGTGTATTCTTTAGTCATGTAATCAATAAATTTTCCCAGGGGCTCAGTCACTCCACCTGCTCCTGATACAATCGGCCGGAATTGTAGTGGATTTATTCCTTTATGGGTTTTAGGTATCCCAAAGATGACTGGTATTCTGGGCTTTTCCACATGTAAGTAGTTATAGACCTTTTCATTGATGGCCTGTTGTAATAGAAGGTCAGTAAGATAGTACTTAATCTCAGCAAAGGCTATATTGATCTCGTTTCGTGAAACTGTCTCGTATTGTTCGTCATTCTGCAACATAATGTGCATGTGGGCTTCGTAGTCCTCTGAGAACATAAGGACAATTCCCCCTCCTTTATCAGGTTTCATGACCCTGATTTTTCTTCATGCAAGTGTTCAATAAAATTCATTTCTTGTTCAGAAAAATTTGGATGAAGTAGAATTTCTTGATTATTATATACTTTCCTGAAGTCATTCTCCACTAACTTTTCAAAGAAGAGAATTATTGGGTGTAGTGGGGGGTTAAAGAGACTTGTACGCGTTGGGCCTGCTGCATTAAGTGTTTGCCCTTTAAAAATCAAATTTAAATTTAAAGCTCTGGTAAACATTTTAAAATCTATCAGAGCTTGTGTTAAATTCATGGGTTTAGTTGGGACAAAATGTAACCCTCGGGTGAAAATATCAAAAGCATTTGTAGGAAGGTTCATGTCCATGTAATTGTATATGGCAAAGTTGTTTCTCCTTAAAATAGTGCAGTTACCCCAATATTAGTAGGGTTTTGATTGTGTAAACCCAGATTTGGGGCTTGGTCAGTTGTAGGGTCATCCAGGGATGTTAGGGTAGTGGGTGTGTGGTGGTTTGTTAGTGAACAAAATTCCAAGACCTCGGTGCCTGTCTTTGTCTCTGTCCCCAAACCCGGTCTGGCGGGTTCTGCTGAAAATCCTGGTTGTTAGTACCCCTTCTGTTCTTCTCTGCTAGCCTTTCACTTCTTCTAAGGGGTTCCTCTTGTCTGTCATATGTGTCACTAGCCCTATCTGTGTTTGTGGTGTTGTTTTTGGAAGAAGTTTTATTGTAACCATTGGGGCTAGGGTAGGCAAGGCCAACCCTGCATTCGATGAGATCACGTTCTAATTTTCTTAGTTTTCTGTTAAGAATCTTATCACAAAAACATCAACATTATCAAAAACCTTGTCATAGTTTGATTTAAAAGCACTAAAATTAGTACTAGATGTTAACTCATTGTTTAAAGTGTCTAGCTCAGTCATTAATGCTTGTGCTTTCAGTTCATATTCCCTACCATTAAATGCAACATCTCCAATCCAGCTTTATCAAAATCTCACACAAGTTAAAATAATAATCAGTACCATACTGAACATTGTTTGAAATTTAAAAGCGTAGCCCTTCGGGACACGTTTACTCTCAGACATTCATTCAAATAGTCTATCTCTAGCTGTGTACTCCTTAAGGAGTATAATTTGTCCTTGAACAAGTCCATGCTCTGATCAAAGTTAGAAAAATTGTTAGTGTTGTTACTACCTTTAGAAAAGGTGAAGCGTTGTCCAGCCCATTTTGTAAAGTTTACATCCTTGTTTCTATGTTTCAGAGCAGGATTACTAGTTCCATTGGTCCCTGGTTGTACGTTTGTTTCAGGAGCTCTGGTAGCTTCATGGCGACAGTAAAGTTGTTTCTTTTGGATCCGGCGCCAGACATGTCCGTGGAGGATATAGTGGAGCTTGTACCCTCTTCCGGGTCCGCAATTACCGGTAATCCAAAGTTGTTTTGTAGTGCTTGCTGCTGGTTGCAAGCTAGCCCTGGTGAAGCAGCCGTGGTGGGTTTCAGCAAGTTAGTGAGCTCCTTGAGTGCAACCAGTACTTGGTTGAACTCCGCTCTGCTCACCGGAAGATCATTTGTAGTGTTTTTCAGCATTTCAGGAGTTTCTCCTGGGTTAAAGGTTTCTTCTCCATTGGCCATGGCAATATTCTCATCTCCCCATTCAGTAGCAGCATGTACTGGGAATGGGTAATATCAAAACATTAACAGAAACAAAACACTACCTATATGACAGTACCAATGACAAAAACTACTGACAGCATAAAAGCAGTAAGCAAATATTAAAGCATTCAGACACTTAAGGGCAAATCTAGTCAAATCAGTGCCCAACAATCATTTTAATAAGGAAATGCAATTAATGCGGTACCAATTACTGCACAACATACACCAACACTAGCAACATACCACATAATCAAGCCAGGCTCCTTACCTGTTTCTTACAACCATTCCTACCTGCCTCACTGACTATAATGGTACCCAAACAATAGTCCAGAATGTGGTCCTGACTACAACCTGCAAGGCATTTCAATAGCAAGAATAGTCTGAATTTTGATTTCAAAAGTTCTGCTGTTACTATAAACACCAAAAGAGTACATACATGAACATTTCTACTGCTTATTAAGGTCGGCGTCAACCCCCAGTTTTAACCCCCTATTTCAACCATACAAACATTAAGGCCGTCCTCTGTCATTATTGGGAGCCACTGGTTAACATCAAGTAATCAGTAAAATATAAGACTGACAAAAAGTAAATAAAAAAATTAGACATGTGTTAAGAAAAGGTGTAACATACTGTTCTTACCCAGATAAAAGTGCAGCAGCCCGCGTTGTACCCACCCGTTCTACAGAATTAATGCCCAAGTCACTTGTTAAAGCAAATATAACAACTTGAGCGGTAGCTGCTCTTACAAAACTTTTTTTTGCACTTGGTAATTTCTGTCTACAGTATGCCACACAACAGGAGTTCAGTTGCTTTTTGCAGCAGTTACCTCACGCCCCAGTGAAAGAAACAAGGAAAGAAAAAACAGTAAAATTGTGGACTCACGAGAAAAAGGAACAGCCCCAAATAGAAACAAGATACAGTCTCCCCGCAATGACGGAAGGGAAATGGAACTACCGGCCCAGCCCAAAAATGCTATAGTCAACTGTGGAGCGGAGAAAAGGCAGAGCAATTCAGAACAGCTTTAAACTGTATTTTAAGTTTGATCTATCCTGTTTTACAATATTCTAATTTCCAAACCCCAACAAATCGTATCAGTGTAAATTATGGCGCCCTTGGTTCTAGGGGACTTATGTATACGTAGGCAGGATGTGATGTAATAAGTGGGGGTGGGCTACACCAGAAAAACAAAGGATTTCACAAGTCAGTATATATGAAAAAAACGAGGCATTAAATGCGAAGTAACTTTTTTTTTTTTTTTAACTGTCCTGGCCAACCTGCAGCTGTTAAGTGAGAGGGCGCTCACTCCCCTCCCCCAGAGTTCTGGCTTCCGGTTACACTTCAGCAGGGCAGATCGTTGAGAAGAGCGCAAACTTATTAATTAAAATAAATAAAAACTGCGCCCTTTAAGAGGCTGACATTTACAGCGCCCTAGGCGGGCGCCTAGTTCGCCTATGCCTAAGGCCGGCCGTGCCTACAGCTAAATTTACACTACTAGTGACAGTGGTGGGGGGTTTCACAGCCCCCACGCTTAGGGGAAACACTGCTTAAGATACAGACAGATTTACAAATGCAGTCTATAAGCACCTACATGGATGTATGGATTGTGCCATCACTGGTAAACCAAGACTCATTCCTCCTAGACAAGGACACCAGTCTGGTGGACCTCTCCAATAAACAGGCTGTACTACAGAAGTAGGACAGTGTTCCAGACAAACAGCAAATCCCACGAAGGGCAGACATCCATGACCACTATTAGTATGATACATAAGTCCTTCATGACATCATCCAAGGCTAACATCAGCAGGAGAATAAACAAGGATTTGAAAGATAACTACAAAGCCTTCTTTGGCTATGTCAAGGATCTAAGTGATGACACACAGATTTGCACTGTGCCGGTGAAATATAGCACAAAATATGCAGATGCATTCAGTGCATACTTCACCCCCTAAAGAGCCCACAACACTACACAAAAGATACAGTATCCCACACATCAGAGACACACAGGTAGAAATGGCCCTCTCTAACAGCAGAACACAGCATCAATGGAGGTAGATGCTGTCCCAGACTGCATCTTGCAAACTGTACAAGAGAACCTGAGCCCCCACCTAATTAAGCTTTCTATCCTCAGCCTCTCCACAGGCTACATGCCCATACAATGGTGCATGGCAATGGTTATTCCACTCCATCAAGGTGGAATCACAACTGACCATGGTAACTACCACCCCATAAGCCTGACTAGCATGGTCTGCAATGGCATGGTTCGCATCCTCATGGCACTCATTAACAAAGACTTTGGTAACCTATGAACACGTGACCCAACCCAGGTCAGCTTGGTTGAATGCAGTTCATGCCTACTGAACCTATTTGACGTCTTACATACAGTCACCAAGACATTAGACAAAGGGGGAGGTGGTTCACACATACTACCTGGACCTCACCAAGGCTTTTGACACCATGCCGCACTCAGGTATTATTGATAAACACACCAGCCTGTACATACACCAATACATCACAGGTTGGGCTTACACACAGAACCCACATGGTATGACTAGCGGTCTCCAGGTCCATCTCTTGACCAGTGATGACTGGTGTCCAACAGGACTCAGTCCTGGGAGCCCTACTGTTTGGCATATACATCTCAGAGGTACAGGCAAACACAGGTGGACTATGGCAGACCATGTTTGGCAATGACTGCGAGCCATGATTCATAGTCCAGCTGACACAGACATCCCTCAAGGGGCCTCACAGAGAACATCACAGGGTATCAACGTCATGGCCTCCAGCCAAGTGCCACTAACTGCATGGTCATTCCATTGTGGAATTGGCACCCACATATTAGCACATAAGTGGCAGCCACTTTAATATGAATGAGGTAATGGGGTATCTGGGGACTAAGGTAGATAGTGATCTCCCCATTGATAATCATATCTCCACAGTAGTTAGAACATCCTTCTATGTAGGCCATCTGATTACTAAAGGATTCCCATCTAGACATACTGGTGTTATAGTGCCCCTTTACTCATCACTCATCAGTCCCATCATAGGGTATAATAACCCATGTGGGATATACCTCAGAAGAGACTTCCAACAGCTGGGAGATCCATGAATGTACCTCCCCAAGGGGAATACTGGCCTCCAACATATAGCCTATGCAGCCAGACTGAATAAACTCCTGCTTTACTCAGTGGCATCTCATTTACTCAGAGATGATCTCCACTGGCCAACACAGCAATGTCGAACTCAGGCTTGATGGATATGCTCCACCTATGGGAATCCATGTCACAGTGAGCCACACACTGTAGTGAGCTGAACCTTGCCACAACAATAACTGGAAGATGCTGAAGGGACAGATTCCTGTCACAGACACTCCCCATACTTTGGAACAACATCCCTAACTGCATTATACAGAGCCCCACTCACTAACAGTGTGCATGAGAAACCTTGAAGAGTGAATGGGGAACAGTAGATGCACCCCAGGGATCCCACCATTACCTCTGCTCCACAGAGGGACAGTTAATGAACCAATGGGGTGGCAAAAGCTGACACATTTTGGCTGGGCTTATGAATGGTCTCTAACAGTTGGCCAAGTACCTACCTATGAATCTATACATACAGTATCTGCGTATGCTGATAGTTTAATTTACTGTTAAGGTGTTTACTTACCTTGTGCCAATGGCAGTTGTGGGTGCAATAGTTGAGGGCTGCCTATGTTGGATTCACACAGTAGACTGCCTATACATGACAATTTACAGGTAGACTTGTGTCTGTGCCATCCATTTTTACTGTGTGTGCAGGTGGAGAAGGGTGTCAGTCTGTAGATACCTACACTGTCAGTGTGTGTGCTATACGTTCCCTCTTTGCCAAAGCATGGGCATACTGGGCATGCCTCCATCTGCCTACTGGGGCTGGTTCAGGGTGTTCGTGGTCTGAGTACCTCTGTGCCTGTGGGGCTCTTGGTAATGGTGGTGGGCTGTGAGGGCCATCTCAATTCTGTCCCTGCTGCAGCTGCTTCCACAGGACCATATTGTGTAGCATGGCACACACTAAGAAGATGTAGGCACATGTGCCTGGAGAGTACTGCAAGGCTCCACCAGATATGTCCAAGCAATGTAACCGTGATTTCAGCATCCCAAACACATGCTCTATGATGATTCTGGTTTGTGCGTGTGCCTCATTATAGCGTTCCTGCATGGGAGTGTGCATTTCTGATGGAAGTCATCATCCATGCTTCCAGTGCATAGCCAGCATCCTCCATTAGGTGGCCATTTGGGATGTCCCCCCTGGCAAATAACTGATACAGCCGTGAAGCATGCCAGATGTGGGAGTTGTGATAGCTTCCAGGGCTGCCAGCACACACATCCATGATAATGCCCTGGGCATTGCACACGACCTAGCAGTTGATGGAGGGGTTCATGTAGTGCCTACCCTGCTCACCAGGTGGTGACTTGATGTGTATGTGTGTACAGTCTATTGCACCCAGTACCTCCCGGTATTCTGCCACATGGTGGAAGAGACGCATATTGCTGGCCAACTCCTCCTGCATTTGGGGGAAGTATATGTGCTCATTGGCATGTGGTAACATGGCATCCAGGAACTGATGTAGTACCCTGGATGCTGATGCCTGTGAGATCCCATTATATCCCCAGTTGGTCTTTGAAAGGTACCTGTAGCTAGTATTCTCAGGCTTACACATACCTTTGTATCCACTGGGATGGGTTCCCCTCAGTTTGTTCTGGCTCTGAGGCATGCCAGCACAGCTCCACAAGTTGCTGTAGAATGTCCCTGTCCACCCTGTAATGCTTTACTATCTCCAGATCATGTAGCCCCTGGTAGGTTACCCTGGGTCTGAACACTCTCCTCCTCCTCCTCTGGTGCCTGAGGTGGTCATGTGCATCATCCTCCACACCACCTTCAGTCTCCAACACATGCTGGTGGATCAAAGCTATGGCAGCCCCTGACATGTAGATACTAAAAGTTTCCTGTCTGTATACACCACTGGTGCAGAGTGTATGGGAATACACAAATGTGTGTGAGGTGCTTTCACACTTTATACTATTGTGCTATGGATGCTGCTGATGTCAGTGTGTGTGTATGAGCAATTCCAGCTGCAGCGTGTCTTAATTATGGGTTTTGCAATGAGTACTGCATGTGTGGGGCCTTTACTGTGGAGATCTACTTGCCTGCCTTGATTAATCTGTTGCCCTTTAATTCATTTTTAAACCTGGATCCCCTCCCATTATCAGGCATGCATCCACCTGCCGTCTTTCTTATTTTGTACTTTTCCTACCCAGTCATAGCAAAATGTGCCTTGTAGCTGATATACTGCAAATCGGCTTTGTTCTGCTTTGACACTTTACTGTTTTCTTTGCAGTACAGCCCCTCCCCTTTCCTGTTCTGCAGGTAGCTGCTTGCGGCCTTGTTAGCTGTTGTCAATGGCCCACTGTAGGATCCTAGGTGTTAATAAGTCATTTGTACTCCAATTTCACTGCTGCAGCATTTCCTTATTTATTTCCTATATCCTTCCTGTTTCAGCTGCAGTGCGCACCGCACAAACCTGTTTACCGGGTTTACGCGCGTTTTCATCTCCATTCACATGCATACTTGGTTACCTTGTGTACTCTCAGCTAAGCATTGCTATGGCCAATTCAACACACCCCTATTCTGCAGCTTTGCCTAGCTAGGGGCAAACCTGTTTAGCAATGCTCCAATGTGCTTACAGCAATGGCGACACACCCCTCTCTTGATGTCATCTTTATCTCAAGGGCACACCTCAGGTTTATAACACTATGCTGTGAGGTGCATCCTTACACCAGCAGGGAATCTGCGATTCACTATTACTCCTCTCATTTTCATGGCATTGCCTAGTAATTCCTAGCTACTGCGCATAATACTGTCACTGCCCCTTAGCAACCCTTGCTCCATAGTATGGTGTAGCATGCCTGCCATTGATTATTATGGGGAAATCGTGATATGTGTTTCATTGCAGTTTTAGTCTATATTTTTATATATTCCTTGCAATCCCCTATGCGCACCCCTGCCCTACGCTTCCACGTCGCAATAGTGTGACTATATATATATATATATATATATATATATATATATATATATATATATATATATATATATATATATATATATATATTAAATGTTAATTTTATATTTTGTACATGTTTTTTTTTTATGCCAATTGCTATATATTTAGCCATTGGCATATATTAACCATATAATACATGTGTTTGGTCAGCTGTCATGGCTCCGATTTTATGTTTGCAAAAATGTAAACCGTTTTCCACGGTTTACATTACTGCATGCTTACACTATGCCTGCACCACTTCCTGAATCGCTACATACCTTCATTTGCATGCTACACTGCTGCACGTGGGGTAATCAGCATACAGGGCTCGGGAGTTGTGCGGGTGTAGTGTATGCAGTTAGTGCACGTGGAAACAGCTCGTACCTGAATCGCTTAGCAGCCATATTTGGTGTTAGAACGCCGATGCTACACCTGCACCTGGCGCAAGCTTCATGAATCTCAGGGTATGTCTACATGGATTTTATTAAATCTGTTGGTTATTTTTGTAAATTTATCAAAAATATTTTGAATCCAATTCATACACATTTAAATATGGTAAAAAACACATTGGTATCAATGAAATACCAGCAAACTCATGCACATACATATCAAGGTAATAAATACATTGTAAAGCTTGAAAAATTCATAAATATAAAATATTTAATACCATAAAGTAAATACTCATGTATATGCATCATTTTATATTTTAAAAACTATACTGTAGTAGACCTTAAGCATAGTACACTGTTGATAGAAGCATACTTATTAATTCAGGGTGTCTGGATAGCATTAATAGCAGCTGCCATTTACAGCTCCCTGTATTCTAACAGGTATTCCTGATACCCACTCCTATCATTTTCTCTCCTTCTCTGTAATGGACAACACATATTTTTAAAAGATACACCTGTTTTAGAGTGTTTACTTAATGCATTAGCTGAATCTCCTCTTTTTATTGCATACACATGTTCATATATCCTAGACCTCAATGGTCACTCAGTTTTCCATTTATATAAAAAGCAGAACAGAAGGTGCAATTGTCCAGCTATGCCACACCTTTAGATGCACAATTACATCTTCCTTTAGATAAAACATCCCAGGAATAAGTAGAAGCATTAGTATTAACAGGTTATAAAATAAGCTGATGCTGTGAGTGTGTGCCATGTTTGTACATACCACTTGAAAAAAATGTTGCTATCCACAGATTGTTTATAACAACTCTCCAAATAAACCTTAATGTTATTCCTCCTTTTTTAAATAAAACTTGCCCTTTGTCCTAAATGTTCCAGCAAACCTGATTAATCAAATAACCTGTCCAGTTTTTTTTTAAACTTCTATAAAATTGTCATGTTATTATTATTGTAAAGTAGAACAATAGCATTAACAAATCCGTGTTTATACCTATCAGGAATTTTTTTAGAAATAAATTCACTTTGGTACCATTTTCTTGGACATAGAGTCCAACAGATTGGGGAATAACCCTTCTCCAAAAATAACTCTGTCAACACAGACTTCTTTTGTAAACAAGTCTCAATAGTCTGCCAAACTGACCTTTATAGGTTCATATAAGCCTAGCCAGAATGTGTTGGCTTTCGCCGCCCCCTTAGATTAGTTCCCTGTGCCTCTGTCCAACAGAGCCACAGAAGTGATCCCAGGGGTAAACTTTCTGTTTCCCATCCTCTCATCAAGGTTTCTTTTGAAGAGTGTTAGCGAGGAGCTCTGCCTAATGTAGATTGGAACCTTGTTCCAAAGCATAGGAAGTATCTGGGACAGGAATCTATCCCTCCAGCATGTCTTATTTATTGTTGTGGTGAGGTTTAGATCTCTAGAGCATGTGGCTCGAAGGGATAAGGTTTTCTTTAGGGGGAGCATGTCCATCAATTCTGGGTTGGACATGGCCTTGTATGTCATGCAGAGATCACCTCTGAGTAGGCAGTATGCAACCGAGTACAGCTGGAGTTTCTTCAGTTGAACTGCATAGAGCATCTGTTTGACGACATTGATCCTCTTGGTGAGGTACTTCTGTGGTCTTTCTGGCTGTTGCAGGTGTCTTGTAAGGTACATCCCAAATGAGGCATTGTACTCTAAGATGGGTCTGATGAGTGATGAGTAGAGGGGCACAATGACCTCTTTTGATCTGGATGCGAACCCTTTTGTGATTAGGTGGGCCACGTAGAAGGATTTTCTAACCACTTTGGCAATGTGATTATCAAAGGTGAGATTACTATCTACTTGGGTCCCCAGATCCCTTATTATGTCTTCCACCTATGTGGTAGTTTGTGGGTACTTTGTTTTTTCCAAAGGGGATTACTATGCACTTTTTGGCATTTAGCTTGAGGCCATGATTTTGACACCAGGTATCCATCTCAGTGAGATCCTTTTGGAGGATGTCTGTGTCAGCCAGAGAGTCAATTATAGCCCCTAGTTTGGAATCGTCTGTGAACATAGTCAGCCATAGTCCTCCTGTGCTTGCCTGTACCTCTGAGAAGTATACGTCAAACAGGAGGGGTCCTAGGACTGAGCCCTGGGGAAAACCACTTGTAACCTTTTTAGAGTCAGACCTAGCTCTCACAACTCTCACCATGTGGGTTCTGTCTGTGAGCCAGTTGGCAACCCATCTTGTGACATAGGGGTTTATGTTCAGGCTGGTGACCTTGTCTATAATACCAGAATGGGGAGTGGTGTTAAAGGCCTTAGCGAGGTCTAGGTAGGCTGTGTGTACCACCTGTCCCTCATCCATAGCCTTGGTAACTGTCTCAAAGAAGTCCACCAGGTTTAGGAGGCATGATCTGCCCTTAACAAAGCCAGACTGGGTAGGGTCCAGTGTTTGGAGGTTCCCACTGTCTCTGTTAATGAGTTCCATGATGATGCACTTCATAGCCTTGCAGACCAAGCTAGTCATGCATAGAGGGTGAAAGTTCCCAGGGTCTGTTGTGGCTCCACCTATGTGGAGTGGAATAACAATTGAAGTGCACCACTCTATGGGTACGTAGCCTGTGGAGAGGCTGAGTTTGAACAATGTGGATAGGTGAGGGGTTAGTTTGTCTTTGAGCTTGTGTAGGATGCAGCCTGGGACACCATCCGGTCTCATTGATGCCGTGACTTTGGCTTTGGAGAGGGCTGTTTTAACCTGAGTGTCTGTGATTTCAGGGACTCTACATTCTTCTGGTATGGTTATGGGTACTTTTGAGGGTGAAAGCTGGGTGAAGTTTGCGCTGAACCTGTCTGCCAGGATGTTGGTGTTATCGATCGGTTCAGTGTATTTTGTGCCATTCTGCACTAACCCTGAGCAGATCTGAGCATTGCCACTTAGATTCTTGACATAGCTAAAGAATGTCTTGTGGTTATCTTTGGAGTCCTTGGCAATTTTTCTTTCAAAACTCGCCTTGGATGATTTTATGAGGGATCGTAGTTTCTTGCTGATACTGATCAGGGATGTCTTCCCTTCTTAGGATTTTACTCTTTTCTGTACTAGTTTCATCCTTTTATTGTATAGCTTGTTTATGGCAGTAATCCACCAGACTGGCTTCCGTTTCTTGGAGGAGTGAGTCTTGGTTTTGCTTGGGATGGCATGATCCATGCATTCTTGTAAGTGCCCATAAAATGCATTAGTAAAGGATTTTGCAGCTTGGACAGCATTATCCTTCAGCATGGGGGCTTTGAAACTTTCCACCTCGGTCTTAAGTAATGTGAAGTTTGCTTTTGAGAAGTTTTTCACAGTGGTTTCCTTATCCAGGGGTGGGGGCAAAATGTGGATATCCAAAGTGATTTGTTTATGGTCAGATCTAACCAGCGAGAGGTTGAGCTCCAGTGTGGAACACCGGTCACCCATGTTGGTGATGACCAGGTCCAATATGTGGTCACCTCTGGTGGGAGTGTTGACAAGTTGAACCAGGGTGTTTGAGTTTAAAAATTCTAGGAAATGTTTGCAAGTGAGTTATTACTTGAGTAGTTCTCCCAGTTAGTGTTCGGGTAATTGAAATCACCCAATATTAGGATGTTTGGTAGGACCTTTATATTTCCCAGTGTTTCCAGAAACACGGAATGGGGGTCCTGAGACATGGTGGGTGATCTGTAGCAAGCTACAATTTGAACTGCAGTTTTGCCCATTGTTAGTTGCATGTGGATGATCTCTGAAGCATCGTGTTGTGCCACTAACCTGGAGGTGTGGGGATCCTTGATGAATATGGATATGCCCCCGTCTTTTGTATTTCAGTTTGGGATCTGTTGCCGAAATGTATGGTATGAGTTGTAGCCTGGTAGTGCTGGGGTGCTTTCTGGATCCTTAAACCAGGCTTCTGTTACTGCACATATATCGATTTTCTTCATACTGAGGAGTGCCTTGAGTGCATGCATTTTGAGGTTTAGACTTCTGTCATTGAGTAGCATTACCCTCAGTTTTTTGTTACTTGTGCTATTTACGGCGGTGGGTTTGTCTTTTGAGCCTTGCCTAAAAAAGGCACTATGGGGGTGGCAAGAGCCTTGGCCAGTGTTCAAAAGCCTAAGGGTGACAGGTGCAAGCCGTTTCTAGTGAAGCAACGTGGCTTGTCGAGCATGTCATCCCAGGTAGACAGACTCTGGATCCCCTTTGAATGACACCAGAAATTTAGTCAATTGTTGAAATCAAGAATTTTTTCTTTATAACTTGGTATCATTCTTGGTGAGGGCAGGATGCTACTCAGGGTCAGGGTCATACCGGCCTGGGCTACATGATCAGAGAGCTCTTCCATGTCTCTTTCCATGTAGTCCAGGGAGGTACAGCTCAGGTCATTCACACCAACATGGACAATGACAGAGTCATATTTGTACTTGTTCTGGAGTGACCTGAGTGCTTGTGTTATGTGGCGGATTCTGGCACCTGACAGGCAGCTAACAGTAACCTTCTCCTTATTCAGCCTATTGAGTGGGACGTCAGTGTGTGTGCCTGACTATATTGTTACCTATTACTAGTAGGTTGGGTATGTTATTTTGCCAAGGGCTGTGATTGCATAGCACACTAGTTTTGTGAAGTATGTGTTTCATGGTTTGTGTTAGGGGGGGTGGAGGTTGCTTGGTTGTTTGCTTTGGAGGCCTCTGTTGGTTTTGCAGATTTTGTTTTAGAGCCTCCAAGTATGTTTTCATTTATTCATGTGTGTTTTTTGCCAGTGCTGGTTTAATGGGTCTGTGTGAGATTGGTGGTGTGATGTAAGTATTTCCCTTCTTCCCTTGACTGTCTGATCCAGTCTTGGGTTGAGAGAGCTTAGCCTCAAGTTTTGCTGTATAATTGCATCTCTCGCATGTATTAGTGTTTGGTGGTAGGAGGAAAGGGCTGCTTGTGTACATGAGGCAGTTGTAACATTGCCTCAAAATGCCCAGATTCACCAGTTGGACTGAAGAGTACACCTGAAACTGCCCTTTGGACATGCCTGGATAGGTACAGCGAACTGTTTTACTGGATGGCTGGTAAGGTCGAATAGAGAGCCTTTTCCTTCTGTACAGTACAGGAGGGTCTAGTGCTAGGGTATATAAGTGCTTGCTATAAGTTTTGAGCAAGTGCCGGGCTGAGAAATGAATAGCTTGAGTGCTTAAGTTGAAAGCTTGTGTAGTTTCAAGGGAAAAATTGAAGAGGAGACTTTGTGGAGCCGGGAATAGTTTTACCCTAGCTAACCGGTGCTGCCTGCTCGGCAAAAATGGGCGAATGCAGTATTTATAGCAGGGAAATGAAAGAGATAGAAACTAGCCCAAATGGCCAAAAAACTAGTAGTTTCTGGGCTGAAACCACTCCTCCAGGGACAGATAGGCTGCTCAAAGCTCCCCTCTCTCACAGGTGAACAGAGAAACTTCCTTCTATCCAAGTAAGGTATGGGAAAACACAGAGATTTGTAACGCAGCCCTGAATTCAGCACTAACCTGAAAACTGACTATACTAGCTTAAGACAGGAAACAAGTATATTTATTTTTCAGAAAATAAAGCGGATACAATCAAAAAAAACACTTTAAATGCACAGAAAAGGATACTTATTGTTATATATCGCAGATCAGAGTTGTAGTCATTGCCCCTAGTAATAAAGTAGGAAGAAACACAAATACAGTAAAAGGAGATGAATAAAGTGCATTTTTTTATATACATAAAACAATAGAAAATGAATAAACTGATTTAAACAAGTTACCCAATTAACCAGACAAAAAGCTCAAAACTAAGCCATGTTCCAGCAGTCTTCAGTCAAGTTCTAACTGCACATTCCTGCTATTAGGGTGCAGGGGAACCATCTCCAAAAAAGATGCCCTGGATCAGTGCTCAAGTAATACAAACAAAACTAGATTCAGCAGGCCTGAATCTGGTCTATGCTACAGCAACAAGTCGCGGCAATTTTAGAAAGAAACAGTTCAAATAAGCAGGCACAATAAGCCTGTGAACAGAAATTCCCAGCTCAGAAGGGCAGAATCCAGCCTTTCTTCCACAAGAGTGCAGGCCACAAACCCTCTTAATGTAGAATAACTGGTCTGAAGGCCAAGTGCTTAAGCCAGAACTAATACACTTTTAGAATAGCAGACACTGGGCCTTCAATCAGTAATTCCCAGCTTAGAAGGATGTAATCTACCTGTCCTGCCACAACAGTGCAGACCACAAACCTTCTTAATGTAAAACCTTCTTAATGTATGAAGAATAAGTGCTTAAACCAAAAGACTTAGAATAACAGTTACAATTTAATCAGGTTACAACCAAGCAGTAATAAATGCAGCAGAATAAATAAAATTGAGTACTTTTAAGAAAAGCAAAATAAAGTAGGAGGAAACACAAATATAGTAAAAGCAGATAAGTAAAGTGCACATTTTTAAGTGCAAGGAGAAAGAAAGGAAAAACATAAGGGAGTTGGCCTTCTCAAATATTCTCTCTGTATTAAGTAGAGTGAACAGTAGACTCAGAATATGATCTCACTGTACTCGGTTAAGTGAGCAAATGACATGGACCCAGGAGGAATGTTCTAATACAGACTTACAGGAGGGGCTGGCAATTCCAGAGCCACCAACACTAATACCAACACAAGAACAGAGAAGGTGGGTGGGGAGATCACAGCAGAGAGACATACAGCACACTGTTAAATGAAACACACAATTAGGAAACAGAAAAAAATGAAAATACAGTACTTTTAAAACTGCAAGTTTGTTCTTAACAGAAGACTAAAATACACTACTGCAAGTTTCACTTAACTTCAGCTTCTAATACAGATGTTTGTAGCCAAGCAAATCTCTCAGACATTAAGCATAAAATGATTTCTCAAACTGTGTGGCTAACACTTAAAGTACAGAGGAATCCCTCTTGGCTATTATATATCAGATAACCAAGAAGTGATAAGACCACCACCTGCTCTAATAGCAGAGAAACACACATCACACTGTTCAATGAAACACACAGAAGGAAACAGAAAAAAATGGAAAATAGTACTTTTAAAACTACAAGTTTGTACTTAACAGAAGACTAAAATACACTACTGCAAGTTTCACTTACCTTCAGCTTCTAATGCAGATGTTTGTAACTAAGCACGTTTCTTAGAAGTTGAGCTCAAAATTATTTCTCAAACTTTGTGGCTAGCACTTAAAGTACAGAGGAATCCCTCTTGGCTATTAAATATCAGATAATAAAGAAGTGATAAGACCACCACCCCCTCTTATAGCAGAGGCACACACAGCACACTGTTCAGTGAAACACACAATTACTAAACAGAAAAAAATAAAATACAGTACTTTTAAAACTGCACATTTGTACTTTACAGAAGACTAAAATACACTACTGCAAGTTACACTTAACTTCAGCTTCTACTGCAGATATTTGTAGCCAAGCAAGTCTCTCAGAAGTTGAGCATGAAATGATTTTTCAAACTTTGTGGCTAGCACTTAAAAGTACAGATGAATCCCTCTAGGCTATTAAATATCAGATAACAAAGAAGTGATAAGACCACACCCCCTCTTATAGCAGAGACACACACAGTGCACTGTTCAATGAAACACAATTAGGGAACAGAAAAAGTTAAAATACAGTACTTTTAAAACTGCAAGTTTATACTTAACAGAAGACTAAAATACACTACTGCAAGTTTCAATTAACTTCAGCTTCTAATGCAGATGTCTGTAGTCAAGCAAGTCTCTCAGAAGTTGAGCATAAAATTATTTCTCCAATGTTGTAGCTAGCACTTAAAGTACAGAGGAATACCTCTAGGATATTACATGTGAGATAACAAAGAAGTGATAAGACCACCAACCCCTCTTATAGCAGAGACACAGACAGCACACTGTTCAATGACACACACAATTAGGAAACAGAAAAACTGACAACACAGTATTTTTAAAACTGCAAGTTTGTACTTAACAGAAGACTAAAACCCACTACTGCAAGTTGCACTTACCTTCAGCTTCTAATGCAGATGTTTGTAGCCAAGCAAGTCTCTCAGAAGTTGAGCATAAAATGATTTCTCAAACTTTGTGGCTAGCACTTAAAGTACAGAGGAATCCCTCTAGGCTATTAAATATCAGATAAGAAAAAAGTGATAAGACCACCACCACTGCCCTCTTATTGGACACACACTGTTCAATGAAACACAGAATTAGGAAAAAAGAAAAAATGAAAATACAGTACTTGTAAAACAAGGGTGGCCACGGTGGTGCAGCGGTTACCGTTGCTGCCTCAAAGCAAGAGGTTCTCTGGTTCAATCCTCGGCTGGGGTGTCTACTGTGCGGAGTCTGCATGTCCTGCCTGTGGTCACGTGGGTTTCCTCCGGGTGCTCTGGTTTCCTCCCACATCCCAAAAACATGCTGTAGATGGATTGGACACTCTAAATTGGCTCTAGGTGTGAGTGTGTGTGTATGTGTGTGCCTTCTATAGAAGGCTGGGTGCTGAGCTGGCAACTTGACACTGTAAAAACTCCACTGCCAATCATGAGTGGACAGGTGATCCGCTGTGGCGACCCCTAACCGGGAAAAGCTGAAAGAAGAAAAAGAAGACAGTACCTGTAAAACTGCAAGTTTGTACTTAACAGAAGACTAAAATACACTACTGCAAGTTACACTTAACTTCAGCTTCTAATGCAGATGTTTGTAGCCAAGCAAGTCTCCTAGAAGCTGAGCATAAAATGATTTCTCAAACTTTGTAGCTAGCACTTGAAGTGCAGAGAAATCCCTCTAGGTTATTAAATATCAGATAACAAAGAAGTGATACGACCACCGCCTCCTCTTATAGCAGAGACACACACAGCGCACTGTTCAATGAAACACACAGGAAACAGAAAAAATGAAAATGCAGTACTTTTAAAACTGCAAGTTTGTACTTAACAGAAGACTAAAATACACTACTGCAAGTTTCATTTAACTTCAGCTTCTAATGCAGATGTTTGTAGCCAAGCAAGTCTCTCAGAAGTTGAGCATAAAAGGATTTCTTAAACTTTGTGGCTAGCACTTAAAGTACAGAGGAATCCCTCTAGGCTTTTAAATATCAGATAACAATGAAGTGATAAGATAACTACCCCCCTCTTATAGCAAACATTTTTTCTGCCTATGGGGTGGTAGCTTGAAAAATGCAAATAGCTATTGGAAAAGTCTTCCATCTTGTATTTGCTAGATTCAAATATGTGTTCAGCAACATTTTTATAACTAAAACATCTACAAAATGAACACAATCAAAACTGCACTTCCATGTAAACTTAAAAATTTGCATGTTGCATTATCATATGTATAAAACTTGTGAAATTCATACATTGCACCTTTGCAAATAATAAAAATATAATCAGGATACCTTAAATATAGACCAATGTATTTCAAAAAAGGATTCAAATAAAACATATTTAGTTTCCCATAACCACATAACTATAGTAGCAAAATTGGAAAAAAAAATAATCCCAACAACATCCATCCTGGACAATCTAGAAAAACATAACCCCAAAAAAGTTACCTTAGCTGAAGAATAGTTTGGTAACATCAAGCTTATACTCATTCCCAAAAAAAAAAAAAAAAAAACTCATTCTCTTCTTACCCTGGTAGATCTCCTTCCATAGACAATAGTTTAATCATAAAATCTAAAGATAACACCCTTATCACCCCAACTCCACACACTAAACTTCTAGGCATTGAAATTGACAGTAATCTGAAATTTGACTTCTATATCACCCAAACAATCAAAAAAGATGGATCTCCTCTATAGGAACACCAATACATGACTAAACATACCAAAGCCACCATTGCTAGAACCCATCTACTATCCGTCCTCCTATATGCCTCCCCTATCTTAATTAACCTACACCAAACAGAACTATCTAAGATGGAATCTTGCTACAAGATTGCCAAGTTTGCTACCGAGGCCACCCATATGTCCCATTATTGCCTAGCCCTTGAGCAACCGAACTGGCCAGAGTTTCCACAGCTGCTCCTACTCAACCAACTAACAATCGCACATAAGCTCTACTACCATCCTGACAAAACCCCTGCCCTGAAAAAACTAATTAGACCCTATAAACCCGCCAGAAACTTAAAATCTGCACACATGAACCACTTAAATGTCATCAAACACAAAAATGAAGCTGGCAAATCTCTCTTTGCCTACTCCATTGCCAGATTCTAGAGTTCTCTCCCAGAACACCTCACTTCTATATCCTCTACTAACCAGCTCAAAAAACTTCTCAAAACACACTATTTAGAGAAATGGCTATGCCCATGTCACCCACCAGGTTAGCTTATACAATCCCTCAGTTTGTCTGCAATGTTAATTTTTTATACTGTTTGCTAAGTATGCTCAACTATATCAAGTTACTTTATGTTTTATCCTGTGAATAAGTATTTCAATGTATTATATTCTACTAGACTATTTGCTAAGTTTGCTCAACCTTACCAAGCTAATTTATGTCTTATCTTGTAAATAAGTTTATCACTGTATAATATTCTACTACTATTGAACCTTAGTGAACATTCAGCCACTGTTTTTGTACAACACTGCATTGTATTATATTGTATTGTAGTGTATTTTGCTATATTTGGAGATTTTCTCCCTGGGCCTCTGCTGAAAATGGACCTGTGTCCAGTCAGACCTTCCTGGTAAACAAATGAAAAATAAATAAAAATAAAACAAAAAACAACTGATCAGGTCACACCAACTTTATTAGAATGAAGTGATCCAGTGACTAAGCGCTTTTGCCATTCATTTGGCTTCTTCAGAGTTATTGGGTAGTACATAAACCATTAATTATATAGCTCAATTAATCAAATAATTAACCAATCATGAAAATGCAGGTTAAAACATCATAGAATGCAATCAGTATGTAGAATATGTGTGTAGGTATGAAAATACACATGCTAAACAATTCCTAAAATCTGCTAATAAATATATACATAAAATACCCAGTCCCTCTATGTACCATCAACACTATCAAGTGAAAAGATTTTCCACTGAAATGTCAAAGATGTAAAAAACTTACAAAAATATGTTATGCATATAAAACTAAGTCAAAAATGACAACCAAAATCATCAAGAAACACTGTGAAACAATCAAATATGGAACAACCAACATGAAATAAAAAGCATGTAAAACCTAACTACAATGGATAATAAAGACATAGATATCTCTAAACAACCTTGGATCTCTGTTTTAAAACTGAGATAAATGAAATACCTTCATTTAATCCCAGTGGATGTGTGGCATTTAACCTAAGTTGCTACTTGAATTCTTTGTTTCAACCAAACGTCTATCATCCCCACCCCTTGTATGAGGTGCCACATGATCAATAACAAAGAAAATAAACTTCTTAAAGTTAGGGCAAACAGTACTGTGGCCATATAATGCATTGTGTACATCCTTGTATTTAATTGCTCTCAGGTATTCGCCATTTCTGTCCTTGAGTCTGTGTACTGTTTTGTCTACATAAAAGGGAGAACAGCTGACACATGTTGCCACATATACCAACATTGTGGTGTTGCAGCTGTACCTGCCTGGGCATGAAAGAGTAGGGTTGTGTCCATGTATTGCCACATAAGGTCCATCATTAATATGACAGTATCTACATGCCCCACATTTAAACATCAGGGATAAGTGCCTTCTATAGTTGTTGTTTTCCAGTATGTTTTTAATGTTTCTCCCCCTACTGAATACGACCTTTGGCTGGGATCCCAATTTTTCCTTGCTGTGTTCATCAAAACATACCTCTCATCCACTGGGATTAAATTAAGGTATTTCATTTATCTCAGTTTTAAAACAGAGATCCAAGGTTGTTTAGAGATATTTATGTCTTCATTATCCATTGTAGTTAGGTTTTACATGTTTTCTATTTCATGTTGTTTGTTCCATATGTGATTGTTTCACAGTGTTCCTTGATGATTTTGGTTGTCATTTTTCCACTTAGTTTATATGCATAACATATTTTTGTAAGTTTTTTACATCTTTGTTATTTCAATGGAAATCTTTTCACTTGATAGTGTTGATGGTATATAGAACAACTGGATATCTTATGTATATATTTATTAGAGGATTTTAGGAATTGTTTCGCATGTGTATTTTCAGACCCACACATATATTTTACATACTTCTTGTATTTTATGATGTTTTAACCTGTATTTTCATGATTGGTTAATTATTTGATTAATTGAACTATATAATTAATTGTTTATGTACTATCCAATGACTCTGAAAAAGCCAAATGAATGACAAAAGCTCTTAGTCACTGGATTACTTTGTTCTACTAAAGTTGGTGTGACCTGATTGGTTGTTGGGATTATTTGTTTTTTTCCAAGTTTATTTACCCTTTGAGTTCATTTGTTTGTTTGGCCATAGTAACAAAATTGTTTCTGAGGAAGCATCCTTTAGTTTGTTGAAAAATCTGCCCCTCAAAATACACATAATTACTATTTGATACCATATCCATAAATCGGTTAAGAATATTGATATTCTCATGTGTCAAATAATCATATGTAAGCAATGACTCATGGAAACATTTCATACCTTGTCAATGGGGAACAGATGAAAATAAATCTTTAACATTCATAATCACCAGTAACTAATCATTAGAATAATCATAGGAGGTCAATTTCATCAAAAAGCCAAAGGAAGCCTACAGAAAATCGAGTTTAGTGTCAAAAATGCTTTGGTTTACCTTCGCCTTCTGCCATCATGCTACATAAGTCCTATTCACATATTTTCAGACAATAAAATAGCCACGGGTAGGATAAGAATACTTCTCTTTCTTAGACTATTACAAAAAACATCATTTACATTATTTAGAAAACTCAAACCCAAAATTAGTTTTCTAGTGAGCAACTTAAGGTTCACTAATGTATCACTTATATTCAATGGTCGAGAAAGCACAAAAGTAAAGCCCTTTGAAAAGAGCCTACAAAATTATTATCATTGCCAATGTCACTATGATAAAAAAAATAGTCTACTAATATCAAATACAGTACCATAGCTCTTAACCTCTTAGAGCAAGAAATCTGGGCAAAGCCATAAAAAATGGGAGGACAAAGGCCCCAAAATAGGGACATTTTTTAAATATTGCTCTTACAAATTAAAATGAATTTTCTGAAGGGTAAGTCTGAATTTCAAATGCCTGTCATTATTTTCTGACTTCAGTCCTCAATGATTTGGCAATGAATTGCCAGAAAACCACACTTTTATGCCTAACAGGCCAAAAACATATGTCAAAAGTCTGGACATTCTGTGAAAATCTGTACAGTTGAGTGGTATGTACAGTATCTACCGAGGAATTGTTTAGTGACATTGTTTGCCCTTGACCTTCCATTTTTCCAATGATGTGGTCCTGATATGGTGTTCAGATTGTCGGGATAAAATCCTCACTTGTCAGAAGAACTTGTGTTTTGCTCAGCATTTGTTCTTCTCCTTGAGACAAGCCTCTTGGATCTCCTGGAAAGCGGTTCCTGGAAAAAAACGAATTTCCTCATTTTTCTTCAACAGCTTCTTCTTCTCTACAACTAATGGTGACAGAAGGTACAATATCTAAATTGAAAGATTGTACTTTACCATCTTATACCCGTCAGAATTAGGGCATGTGCTCTTTTTCTTATAATCTTCGTTGTCACATGTTTTTTTCTTTTTTTCTTTCCTTGTAACACATTTAGAATCAATCTGTTTAACAATTTCCTGATATTGTGTTTCAAAAGAAGGAAATAAAAAAAAATCTGCCTCAATTTCCTTTTGAAGTAGACAAACATTTGTATGCAATGTATATATATTTGCTTGCCGTTGTTCTTAATTAAAATGGTCATAAATTCAAACCCAAACTTGTTTAAAAGTTCAAGAAATTCATTGTGTAATAAAGGCCCATTAGACAAGCCATTTGTGTACTTCCATATTCTCAATCCTTTTGGCAGTCTACATGATGCATTACTGTCCTTGAAAAAATATTTTCTAATTGGAGAATTCTATACATAAACAATAACTTTTCAAAGCTACTCAATTTACCAGTCAAAGGATCACTGTATGTACCAAAATAGTGGATGTACCTAAAACAGTTTCCTTATTAACTCATTCACTCCAATGGAGTTCAGGAAATTTGTACTGTAACTTCCAATGGGTGGAGCTTCAGCCTTTTGACAGAATCAAATGATGTCCTCACATTTTGAACAAATGTTCATATCGCTGAAACCATAGGGAGTATGAAAGAAGTATAAATGTCAAACTCTTCAGCGCAAACTAGTTTTACAGAGGTAGTATTCTTTAGGTTCTAGGTCTTAAACTGAATTTTATAAGTAACAGTAAACACAGTAACTATAACATTTGTAATATTGTATAAACAACTTAAAATATCTCAGCAACCACTCAAGTTGCTCACATATGGTCAGCAGCATTTTATTCATTTAGATGAGAGGTTTCATATGTGGCTAAGGAGTTCTGTCTGTGTTACTTGGTTGTTGAGATACTTAGAAAAATGTGAAAAGTATACCTGTATAAATTAATATAGTAAAACAGCAGTTAATGTCTATTTTGTTGCACTAGACAAAGGTCAAATATTAATGCAGTTGAGTTTGCTATTGTGTAAGCTTTAATATACAGTCTTTTAAAATCTTGTACATAGCATGGTTTTGGAATTATTGAAGCAAATATGAACAAGCATTATTTGATGCCTAGATGCATCAGTAGGAGTTAACTGCAGATGCACCTGGAGGCATCACTCAGATGTAATGAATTAAGCCAGTCTTTCAATCAAGTCATGTTGTTTGTAAACCCTAGTAAAACTTTAGACGTATCTTAGTAAGTATCCACATATATATATTTATCATAAACCCCCTGTCCATTGGAGAATGATAATTCTTTTTGCGCAGTTGTATTGGGTTGCAAACTGATGGACACTGCATACTGCTATCAACCATATCCACCAACGGTGTCAATAATTTGACTAATATTGACAACTGACTGGACTTGTTTATTTATTATGTATTATATTTTGTTTAGGAGTTACTAAAGTTACAGGAAGGGATAACTATTTGTATAGGAGATTGTAACTTGATGGCAAAAATGGAAGAGGTTAATGGAAGAGCACAAATGAGAAGGTCAGCCAAAGAAGGGATATTCCTAGGGGAATTTCTACAGTCCACAGAATGGATGGATGTTAAACTTGGGGGGAAAAAGGGAAAGGGATAAGAGTAGGAAGGAACCTATAGGTAATAATATAATACCACCATTTAATGGACAATTTCATACACACGCACACACACACACACACACACACACACACACACACACACACACACACACACACACACACACACACACACACACACACACACACACACACACACATATATATATATATATATATATATATATATATATATATATATATATATATATATATATATATATATATATATATATATATATATATCAACCAATAAATTTAAAAATACAATAAACAGTATACATTTAAAATATAAATTAACAAACTAGTCTCTTCTGAAAAATCCTATATAATTTCTTATTTTTAAGGACTAATAAACTATTACCAGATGTCTTCTCATTTAAGCCAGGTTTATTTACTTCACCTAAATGTAATTGCCAAAACAGTTCACGAGCTTCAAGATGGTCTTCCCAGTTACCTCTCCTTTCAAAGTAAGAGGCATTTTCCAGATCAAAAAATGTAAAGTTCTTAAAAGTCACACAATTTGTCAAATGCTTATAAAGTGCATTTGTCATATCTCTCCCTAGAAATAGCATATACATGCTGATAAATCCTTTTTCTTAAGGCACTCTCAGTCTTGCCCACATAGAATGCTGGACAAGTTAAGCAATGGGTCAAATACACTGCCACTTTTGTATTGGCATCAAATTAACCATGTGGATACAATCCTTTGGGAATATGGGGCAACATGAAACTAGCACCTTACCAAACATATCTGGACTGTGAAAAACACCCACATTTTGTCATTCCCTTATGCTCTATAGATAAGCCAAGGGCGACCACTCTGAGGCCACTCAAATTTCTTTAAGCTACTTTTCTTCTTGTATCCTAACAAGGGTTTCTCATCCAAATTTAATTTGCATCTTAAAGGAACTATATAACTTTCAAATCTTTCTCCAAAACAGCTCTTATATCCTTTATGGCATTATATTCACATACCACTGTCCCACAAAAAAACATATTTTCTACTGCTCTAAACCTCCATATCAGTTTCAACACAGTTAAAATAGGCTGAAAATGTATTTCTGTGCAAAAACACCTCCTGTTTGATTGCTTCAACCAAAGTGGGCAGGTAAGCTCTCATCAAAAACAATCTAGAAAAATATGTAATTCCGATATAAAGTGTGCATCCTCGGATACCAACCTTGATAATCTAATTATCTGCCCTGTAAGGACATTTCTCTTTTGTCAAGGGGGATAGAACTTCTTAAAATGTAAAGTATTATTACAATGTGTAGCTTTTCTATAAATGGATGAAAAACTATTTTCAATCCTGTTTAAAAAATGGCAACATCCAGAAAATTAATTTGACTTACATCAAATTGTGCTGAAAAAGACAAGACAAAAATGGGGTAATATTGTTAATATAGTCAATAAATTTCAATAGATTTTTACCATTACCAGACCATAGAATAAAAATACTGTTCACGTAATGTAAATATAATTTTAAATACTCAGATAACTTGAAGCAAAAACATATAATTTTTCCCACCAGCACAGGATAATGTTAGCAAACAGAGGGGTGTACCCATTGCTACCCCTATAATCTGTCTATGCTATTCATGTTAAAAAAAAAAACTAATTATCGGATAACAATGTATACATACATTCCACCAATAATCTAATATTACCCAGTGAGAAATGTGTACCCTCAAACAAGCATCACCAAACCATTGTATACCTGTGGTATTTTGATAACTAAAAACAAGTCGCAAACATCTATAATTATAAATATAAGATCATTATTATAATTACTTTTTTAGTGATTTTAAAAACTGCCATGCATCCTTTAAAATATAAGACTTGTTTATAATCAATAATTTTTGCCAGCAGTTCAGTTTTGGAACTCCCCACCACCACAATAAGACACAAAGGTGGGACTAGTATAGACTTATGTACCTTTGGTATCCCAAAAAGTCTAGGAACTCCAGGCTTGATAACCTTCAAAAAATCATACATAGCTTCATCAACCCTACCACTGAATAATAAATCATCCAATCATAAATCAGTTTTTAAATAGCTATAATAATCTCATTCTTCATTGCTGGAATAAACAAATGCCCATTATTCAAATAATTCAACATTTTCTGTGAATACAGAAAGCTATCCATAAAACCACTCCACCCCCTTGTCAGATTTCATTACCCTTACTAACTTATTATTACTCAATTCATTCATTAAACTTCTACCTCAGGGGTCAGATTATAGTATATATTGCAGCATTGTGGTGCTAATAATCTCTAATCTCTTTCACAAATTTTCTCAAAGATGTTTAGAAGGGAATAGGCAGAAAATTAAACAAAGCTGACCTACATAAGGCATTATAAGAAAAGTGACTATCATTACTGTCCTTAAACCATAAAGTCAAGTGCAATTTATGAACAAACAACTAAAGTTCTTGCAAATGTCCTGCAAGGTTGAAAATTGAGGGGGGAATAAAAGTAAATCCCTTACTAATTGTTAGTTTGTTAATTTGTATTTTAAATGTATACTCCTTATTGTATTTTTTAATTGGTTTATTATTTTGTGTGTGTCAATGAAATTGTCTATTAGATTATGATATATCATTACTTTTTTAAATATTTGGTTTGGAGGTTTTTTTCTTTTTTTATCTGAAGAAGTTCTATGTATTTATATGAATGAAAGCACTTATCAAATAAACATTCTGGTTGTGATATTCCTTTGGTCGCTTTGTTTTTCAGTATATGATAAAAACCACCAAAATATACCTGGTTATTATATCAGATCATTCTATGGCATGCATAAAGGTGGAGAGATTACAGGAAATGGCGGATGCAGAGACATTGGAGAATACCAACTTACTAATCAGAAAACAAGAAAGGCCGAAGGAAGGTGGTAGAGATAGTTAAAGAGGTAGTAAAGGAGTATGACCTGGATGCAGGAGATACATGAGATACAATAAAGACTAACATAAGGGGAGCAATTAAGATACGTCAGACAGAAAGTGAGAAGGAGAAAAGGATAGATAGTCTAAGAGACGAGCTAGTGGTGATAACAGGAAGACATAAGAAGAGGGCATAAACAGCAAAAGGAAAGGCAAAGGAAGAGGAGATAAAAAAACAGAATACAGAACTAGGAAGAACAATATTTAAAGAGACACTTTATGTTAAAGCCATCCCTAAGGCAACAAAAATATTATCAGTAAACTGAAGCAACAAGAGTTGAATAAGGAGGGGCAATGAAAGTTAATTACAGAGTATATAATTGGCATTTCTAGACAATATATAGAAGAGGGAATGGTAGAGTGGGTGTGACCAGAGCTCATACAGTTATCTGAGCTGGAGATAAAATTATTAACAAATAAACTTAATCAGAAGGAACTATTAGAAGCACAGGGCAGAATGGAAAATGGGAAATCCGGAAACTGATGGACTAAAGACATGGAAGGAGGCAATAAGTTTGGTGATACATAGGGAAGGGAAAGATCCAAAAATACTAACATAATTTTAAGCCATATCAATATGAAATCAACATTCTAAGTGTTTGATGATGATAATACTGGCTAGAAGAGTGGGGAAATATGTTCCCAAATTATTACATAATGAGCAAACAGGATCTGTGGCATGAGAAGGACAATGGGCAACTTAATTCAAACACTATTGCTAAATCAGGATGCACAAACTAGAAACAAAGAACTGGTACTGATATTACTTGATGCAGAGAAAGCATTTGACAGGACAGGATGGGACTATCTTATGGAGGTGAAAAGAAGAAGATGATTTCAGGAGGGTGGGGTAAAATGATGCAGGTTATTTAGGAGGGGTGAGTGCCAAAGTTAAGATTAGAGGGATATTAACTGGGAAGATAGAGATAGAAAGGGGAACTAGAAAGGGATGCCTGTCATTCCACACTATTGTCACTATATAAAGAACCACTTGAATTGGTGGGGGCATGAGAAAAAATATCTGTATATGTGGATGATGTGTTAGTTACCCTAAAAGGACACCAAAATATTGTAAATAATATTAAAATATTTTAGCAAGAAATCAGGGTAAATTGAGAGAAAAAATCTTGCTACTAAATACAGCTTGAATTATATATGGAAACAGGGAACATGCTAGGAAAGGAGACAGAATACATAAGGGTAAGGCTGAAAAGTACTGTGGTAGATTCTAAGAGGAGCACTTATGAAAATATATATGTTAAAATTAGAAATCAACTGCAGAGATGGAAAACAGTGAGTTTAGAGAATTCAAGTGATGCAAATGTGTATTATGCACAATTCGTTTACACAGGACATGCTTACTGGATAATGCACTACGAAAAATAGTTAAAAAGATGGGATGGGAACAAATGAGTGGCAAGCAAAAGACTTAACAGAGGTAACAGAGAAAGGAAGACTTAGAGCCCCAGATTTAAACAATACCCTAGCCTGTAGGCATGCTTGTTGGTTAACTTACTAAGATATGTGATAGTAGATTGGTTACTCAGAAGGCAAGACCTTTAACAGAGGGTAAAGACATAAAGGAAGTATTGTTAGAAAGTTCACATAGAAAATAACCCAATTGCAGAGAGAGAAATTAAAAATATGACAGGAAGTTGGGAGAGGGGATGAAGAACAATAGTAATACCAGTTGAGAGATTAAAGGAAGACAGAGAGTATAAAATGATGGCATGGAGATGGATCCAAAGGTAAGTTGAAATAAAATACTGGGATCAGATCCAGGTAGGAGTGAGACTGAAAATATGGGAAGAAACAGTGCAGGAAAGCCAGATAAATGCAAATCTATAAAGATAATACCAATGTTTGAAGAGGGTATGAATGGAGCTTAAAGAAATCAGGACAGAGACAGCACAAGTACCACAAATGATACAAGAAACAGAAGGTTGAAGACAATAAAGGGAAGAAAATATGTGCACTGAAGGTGTGGAAAGACAAGACTAGGTTACCAGAACAAGACAAAAGGAAAGGGAACAACTAATAATGAGGAGAGAAGAAAAAAATGGAGAGTAGATCACAAATATAGAATGGGCAGTGACATTAAATTTACCTAGATATATTAACTAAAGCAAGGAAGTTCAGAACTTTTACATGAAATTGCTTACACAACTACATATACAGTTCAGTCAGGATGGCACAAAGGTTGCCAACATCAACAAGGATGTGTTGGAGAAGTGTGAGACAGAGATGGAAAAACATTGAGCCATATAATTTGGGCTATAAAGCATTAGATACTTTAAAGCAGAGATGACACAAAGGTGCAGATGGGAACAATGAAGTATTATTAATTAAGTATAAAATAAGAAATTATTTATCCTAGGATATAGAGAGAGGCTAACAAAGAAACAAAAAGATGCAATGGGGTTAGTGATAACATTAGGGAAGAAAGCCTTAACTATGAAATGGAAGAAACAACAGGCTCCTACAGGGGCAGAAGTTGAGATAATATTGCGACAGCTAAAGCAGGAGAAAGAATGGGGAGTAATACAAAAGTATATAAAACATTTCCTAAGAAGATTTCAGGGCTGGCTAGAGATGGAGTAATTAATACTAGAGGATAGAGAAAGGTGAAAAACAGTGTATGTAGGAGAAGTAAGGAAAGGGAATGATCAGCTATAATAGAGAAAATACATGGGGTAAAAAAGGGTGGAAATAAATAGTAATAAGGGGAAAGAGATGAATAAAGGAAGTAAAAGAAGATAAGCAAGACTGCTGAAATAATCTTTCCTCCATTCAAATTTACAGTACATATCTTTTCATCTTCTATCTGACCTGTTGCTAAATTCTTCCTCCCTTTCATTGATAACATCTTCCATTCTTTCATTCCAATTCTTTCTTGCAAATTACATTTTGTTCTATCCAATAATTGTCTTTACTTTCCACCTTCCCCTTTCAGTGCCTCCCTTCTTCCTCCCCATACATTGTTTCTAATCATTGTTCTACTGTCTCCATCTATTTCCCATTTACATTTCACTTGACATTCTCATCTACTATTCTATCGATCTTACCTTCCCTTCCTTTTAAATCCTTTCCGAGAAAGGGTGAAACTTCTTCCTTTTTTCCTTTAAAATGTTTGTTTATACAACCTTGTCTTATGTTTTCTTTATTTTTCACAAACATTGTTTTTCTGTTTTTCTTAATCTATTATTTTTTTCTTCCTTTTTTCAAAATATTTCAGCATGTTTTCATATGGCACTTTATTTATACCCTTCTCTCAACTTCTAAAAAGTATCTTTATATTTCTCTTTAAACCCATCCTTGTGTTCAGCTTTCATAAAATATGCTCTTTCTCATGTGTTCTTTCCATAGTCTATTATGTTCCCACTGCATTTCTTCCTTTCTTTCTAACATCCTGTTTTATACTTCTTTATTATTACCTAACATAGCTAATATTGCCCTCTGATCTGAAAAGTCTACTTCTGTTTCACCTGCCACATACTTCATATCACCTGAATGCGGAACATAACCTTACCTCTGTTTTAAAACTTCTTGTTTCATATGTCAGCTTTCTATTTTTTTCTATTTTCAAATTTCCAAATTGTATCACTTCTTTTATCACTTTTTTCCCATTGTCTTTTCTTACATTACAGTTAAAATCCCTAATCATTGCTGTTGGCATGTTCACTGTCACATAATATTAATAATAATACAACAATCTTTTTTTATTTTTTTGTACCACTCCCAACCACTGCATCTCTCACTTAATTCATTATACTGATAACATTTAATCCAAAAATACCTAAATGATCCCTTTCCCTTATTTACATCTTTTTCTTCATGTTCTTATTTTTTTCCTTTTGTCTTTGTCACCCACTGTCCATTTGAATTAATATGCTTCTACTCTTGCTTTTCCCTTTTTTCCGAATCACTAATTTCTATATAGAAAATGGAAATTTCACTCATTAATATTGCATTGGAGCATATTTCTTCTCCAGCAGGGTATTAATGAACAAGTAATGCCCAGTCAGAAACAAGTGTGATGCTTCACGGCAGCGTATTAAAACTCTGTCAAACTCTCACTGAAAAAAATGAAACAGACGTCATTTTTTTGCTCACTAAAAGTGAGTGTAACTAAACATTTACTTTCACAGCATCACATTAACCTTTATAAAATATACAAAATAAAAGTACAACAAGCAATCCAACACCTAAGCAACAGTATAAACCTTTATAACCAAAATACCGGCAAAACACCAAAAACGTAACTATAGCAAGAAAAAGTAACAACAGCCATATTATAAAACTCATTCCACATTTAACAGTCTTCATAAATAGCTGGTCCCAATACAATTTTCAGGTCCTATCACTTCATGCAAGATTTAATACGCAAACTATCAACAATTACACTGAAAAACATTATACCTCTCATTAAAAGAAAGGTAATTCAAACAACTTTCTAAGTCTATAAACTAAATATTTAAACCTTATCCCTATATCAAAATGTTTATCCCTCAATAACATAATGAAAACTAACCTTAAATAACCAGCCAGCACGTAAGCATCCACAATAATCTTTGTCATTCATTAGTATGCAGGTTAACACATCCCAAAACCAAATCAAGCAATGTAAACAAATATAGACAGTGAGACCTAGTGGCCAAACCTTATAACAACAAATACCTCTGAAACTACATTTATACCACACATAAAATCACCATTAATGTTTACATACATATATCTATAAAAAATGTTAAACAGCCAAACAAAATACATGGTCACATGACCTCATAACCTAGCAACACAAATCAGAACAGCACAGTACACAACACCTGTAACAGAAGAAAAGCCTGACAAAAAAAATAAATGCAACAAGAAAAATAAGAAAATGTCAAACCCATTTGGTATATAATTTTGGGTCTATATCAGAATCTCAAAAAGGCTTTTCAGCAAATGCCTCTTCATCAACACATACTGAATGAATGCACAAAACCTTGATCATTCACAACAGCAATTTCTTTCCCTAGGAAAGAAATCATTTGGCTGTCCATTTTAGTTTGCCGTTTTCTCCACTGTAGTGCAATCTCAGAGTTGGTATATTTAGTTGGGGGGGGGGACAAAGCCCCCCATTTTATTTTGTTTGAAGTGGTGTGTTTCTGGTTTGAGAGCAAGCAATTTCTTTACCAGGGAAAGAAATCGCTGTTATGAAAGATCACGGTTTAGTGCATTCGTTCATTATGTGTCGATGAAGATGCGTTCGCTGAAACGCCTCTTTGAGATTTAAATATAGACCCATCATTTCAGTTATTTGACTCAACTAACTTAAATAACCTCCTAGAAGATATTAATAAGAAAAGAAATATAAGAACATATACAGCCGACACAGAAGAAAACCAAGAAGGAAGAACCTATACTACAGATTATGGAGATTACAAAGAAACACAATAAGAATCAACTACCGAAAATATAAACAGCACCACTATCTGTAAATCAAACAGAAAAATGCCAAAATAAAACACAGAAAACACACAAGAAACATTAGAAGCAGCACCAGACAATGAAACAGAGGCAACAAGTAAGCCACAACCTCAAATAATGACAACTCAGGAACACAAAAATGAAGACAACCAACAACCCACTTCCTCAAATTCTTCTAACACTACATCTAACAACAGATTCTGAACAGTATCAGATGAAGAACTAAAAAAGTAGAACACTATAGTCAAGAAGAAAATACTCACAAAAACACAAAATGGGCTGCATCTACATTATATGAATGGGCTCAACACAAAAACATAGAAATAAACTTAAAAACCGACAGCATACAAAAAATTGCTGACCTCATAAAACTATTCTACACAGAAGTAAGAGCAACCAAACAATATTCAGTAAAGAGCTATATATCATTAGGAGGTGGATTAAACAGAGCCTTAAATGATGCAAATAATGAGAAAAAATAAACATTTTAACAGACCCATTATTCAAAACAGCAAACAAAATGCTACACTCAGTGATAAAAGAACTAAAAAGAAAACCAAGATAATGCAAGTCATCATCCTGCAATTTCAAAACAAGACATGAAAAAAATAAGGGACTGCAAAGCACTGTTACCAAACAAACTTCAAGGTCTTGTCACAAGGGTCTAGTTTGATTTACAGTTTTACATGGCAAGATGAGTGAGAGAAGGACAAAGACAACTGAAACCAGAATACTTCACAATACTATCAGATTCCACGGGAATAAAATACCTGATACTGACAATGAATGAAGAAACTAAAAAACACAAAAACCCAACTGAATGTAATAAACAATGATACACAGGTCAAATCTATCAACAAAAAGACAATCCATTATGCCCAGTAGCATCATATCAGAAATACGTTGCAAAATGTCTAGAAAATCCACCATCATTATTCTTACATCCAAAGAAAATACCAGAGCACCATCTCGATCTTCATATATGTTGGTATACCAGAGAACCTACGGCAAAAAATTACCTAGGAAACATGATGCCATGGCTAAGCAGCTTAGCAGATCTTACCAGAAGATACACCAACCACAGCATAAGAGCTACTGCTATACAAATCCTCACAGAAGCAGGACTATGCCCAAGAGAAATAACATCAACAACTGGATATAAGTCAGAAGCAAGCCTTATAAACTACTGGGAACCAACAAATGAAAACAGAAAACAATGGAGCAACATACTCTCATCAACAGAGGAAACAACACTACAGAAACAAAAAAATAATAAAAAAAGCCAACAATGAAGAAAAAGCAGAAAATCTGAAAGCAGACATAACTTATTTTATAGGTTCATAGGTTAGTACTAGGCTATTGGCCCTAGGGCCTATACAAGCCTAGCCATAACAATTTCCTGGATATTTCTTCCCACAATATTTACTTCCCTGGACCTCTGTCTAGCAGGGTGACTGACTTGATCCCCGGGGTGAATTTCCTATCTCCCATCCAATCATCAAGGTTTCTTTTGAAGAGGGATAAGGAGGCGCTCTGCTTGACATGTATGGGCAGTCTATTCCAAAGTATGGGGAGTCTCTGGGTCAGGAAACTATCCCTCCAGGATGTTTTGTTCATTGTGATGACAAGGTTTAGATCCCTGGAACATGTGGCTTTGAGGGATTGGGATTTCCTTAAGTGGAGCATGTCCAACAGCTCAGGGTTTGATATGGCCTTGTATGTTAAGCAGATATTGCCTCTGAGTAGAAGATATGCCACAGAGTACAGCTATAGTTTTCTTAGATGGTCAGCATAGGGCATCTGCTTTAGGCCTGTGATTCTTTTAGTGAGGTATTTCTGTGGCCTTTCCAGCTGTTGCAGATGTCTTGTGAGGTATATAACAAATGGGGTGTTGTACTCTATAATGGGTCTAATGAGGGAGGAGTACAGTAGGACAATGACCTCCTTTTTTCTGGATGAAAAGCCCTTAGTGATGAGGTGTGCCACATAGAAAGATTTCCTGACTGTTGTGGAGATGTAGTTATCGAAGGTGAGACCACTGTCCACCTGTGTCCCTAAGTCTCTCATTACACTTTCAGTGTTTACTGTACTGCCACCTATGTGGTAATTCATGGGTACATGTTTTTTTCCCAGAGGGGATAACTATACATTTCCTGGCATGAAGTTTGAGCCCATGGCTCTGGCACTAAGCCCTTTTGTAAAATATCCACATCATTTTAAACCAACATCATGCATACTCAATGCACCTATAACATTTTATGTTACAGAAAACAAAGACAAATGAACATTATATTACTAAACATATAGATGTAATTGTTCTCATTAAAATATTATAGTTTTCATAAACTATTGCTAAACATCCTGAACTTCACTTAATCCTCAAGGTTAACAATAAATACACGACTATTCTACGTCAAATAAGAGAACTAATAGCATCAAAATTTGCTCATATTCAGATTAATACTCATGATATCACTAAACTTTATAATATCTTACATGCCTTCTCGAGCTCAGAGAAAATGCTCTCCAAATCATATAATCTTCTAAATTCCATAATTCATAACTCGGGATGCCTATTCTCCAATTACTGGGACAAACATGGTTCCCCTTTTACAGAGAAACAAAAGATTTCTGCTATAAAAGCCACCTTAGAACTTTCCCCATTTAAAAAACTTATCTACACACAATTAATGGTGAATAACAATGTGTATTTTACTCCTTCTGTGCTTAATAAGTTTGACCCCAAGAACTCTCCTTCATGCAACTGCTGTTACTTCCCAAATGGCGATCTCTTACATACCCTTTGGTTCTGTAAATACTCACATAAGCTTTGGACTTCCCTAAAAGTCCATTTCGAGAAAATAGGCTATCACAAATCCACTCTTTCTTGGGAATTAATGATCCTTCATATACCCACTTTTAAACTTTCTAGGTTGGAAACGCATGTCATAGTCATTATCTGCTCTCTTATGAAATTATATATCACTAAAAACTGGTTAGATCGCACTAAACTAAGTTGGAACAACTTCAAGGAGATGGCCCTTAATTATATATCAGCACAGAAACTTATCATTAAAGAACCTAAGAAAAAAATATTTTTTGATAAAGTTTGGAAAGGTTTATTTGACTTAATCTTATACATGTAACTGAACTAATATTCTCTGGGGTGGTTGTTGTTATAGGTTTTACTCCAAAATTATGTGTGTGATCCACTGTTATCCATAAAATTTTTAATATCCCACTTTTAACTACTTCCTTAGCTGGTAGCACTATAGCTAAATTGAGTCTAGTTTAGTTTATGTTAGTTTAGATTTTGTATATATTGTACATACTTAGATATGTTTTAGAGTCCTTGTTTGTGCTAGTCACACCAGTATTCTCATGTCTTTATATGTTGTGCATTCATTCTTTTTTTGTGAAATAAATAAAAAGTTATTTGAAAAAAAAAAATAAACTATTACTAAACATATAAATTTAATTGCTCTCATTAAAATATTATAGTGTTCATAATTTAGAATGTTCAAATAAAATGTTATTAATAGAAAAGAAATACATAGCAACAATACAGTTCTATAAATAAATAATTGAATAAGGGAGTATTTCATGTCAGAACTATTATAAAATTAATTAAAAGAAATTTTTAAAAAGTAATTGAAGTCCTTCTTTTTTAAATATAGCCACTAGTAGTCAATTTTTCTAAGCTCAATAATGCCCTCCAGAGTGTGTGTTAATGTGTAATTAATGCCCTTCCAGGTGTGTAGAGGCCCTCCGCCTCAGAACATCCTTGGGTGGGTGTTAATTACACATTAACACACACCCTGTCTGGCATTATTGCTTGCTTATTCACTCGCTGACTCATCATACTTATTTTCCTGTTTGTATCTGAATATCTTATACCATTAGTCCTTCCCCTTGCTCTTTCTCTTCAACTTGAGTTGTATGTCTTTAACTTTACTCATCAATTACATTAGCCATATCACTTTTGTCTAGAATATTATTGTCTAAATATTGTCTCTTCTCCCTCTCAGTTTCATTTTCATGTGCCTGTTCTTTTTCCAGTACAGAACATTCAAACCAACAATGGCCAGACTCATTACATTTGCTACAAAATGTTCTATGGTTTCCAGTTGTATCACCTTGCTCCCCATATTGCCTGCATCTTATTTTTGTACATTTCTGAAACAAACGTGTTTCATCTCAACAATAAAGGCAAGCCATTGGTTGGCCTCAATACCTAAGAATTGCTATTTTTCATTAATTATTATATTATTTAAAATGTGCTATAATTTTCCATCTTGCATGTCAAGTTTAACCAACACTTCATATCCCTGTCCATATATTTCTGTCATCATACATTTTTAATATACCGTGGACATTATAACATATGGTGAGAAATGGGTTTTATGTTCAGAATTCTACATTTCTGAAGTTGTGAACTGCACAGTTGGTTTTCTTTTGAATTGAAAGCTAAAGTTGTTCAAATGGTTCATAGGTTCATAGGTTCATACTAGGCTATCTGCCCAAGGGCATTTATAAGCCTAGCCCATAGTTATGTGGCTTTCGCCACCCCTTTAGTTTGAATAAAAACTATGCCTATCATTTTGCTGTGCCTCTGTCAAGCAGTGACACTGAAGTAATCCCTGGGGTATATCTGCAATCTCCCATCCATTGGTCAAGATTCCTCTTGAACAAGGCCAGAGAGGTGCTCTGCCTCACATGCACTGGGATTTTGTTCCACAGCATAGGGAGTCTCTGGGTGATGAATCTGTCCCTCCAGCACGTTCTATTTATAACCGTGTCAAGGTTTAAGTCTCCGCCTTGTGGTTCTGAGGGATCTAGATTTTTTGAGGTGAAGCATATTCATCAAATCTGGGTTTGACATGGCCTTATATGTCAGGCACAGGTCACCTCTGAGCAAGCGGTATGAGACTGAATAGAGCTGGAGTTCTTTCAGTCGGGCAGCATAAGACATATTTTTGAGACCCTTTATCCTTTTGGTGAGGAACTTTTGGGGCCTTTCAAGCTGCAGCAGGTGTCTGGTCAGATACATTCCGAATGGGGCATTGTACTCAATCATAGGTCTAATGAGTGATGAGTACAGGGGGACGATGACCTCCCTTGATCTAGATGTGAATCCCTTCATGATCAGGTGGGTGATATAGAAGGTTTTCCTAACTACTTTAGCAACATGAGTGTCAAACGAAAGGCTACTGTCAACCTGGGTCCCCAGATCCCTGATGACTTTTTCTGTGCTCAGTGGATTGCCACCTATATGGTAGCTAGAGGTAACCTTGTTTTTCCCGAAGGGTATGACTATGCATTTTTTGGCGTTTAACTTCAAGCCATGGCTCTGGCACCAGTTATCCATTTCTGTGAGGCCCTTCTGGAGGATATCTGTGTCAGATGTGTTTTCGACTATGGCCAGTTTGCAGTCATCTGCAAACTTTGTCAGCCATAACCCTCCTGTGTTTGCTTGTACTTCAGAAAAGTAGATGCCGAACAAGAGTGGACCCAGGACTGAGCCCTGTGGGACACCACTTGTGACAGGCTTTGAGTCTGACATGGCTCCAGCAACTCTGACCCTGTGGGTTCTGTCACTTAGCCAGTTTGCAACCCATCTTGTGATGTATGGGTTTACATTCAAGCTGATGAGTTTTTCGATGATACCTGAGTGGGGTATTGTGTCAAGGCCTTTGCCAGGTCGAGGTAGGCTGTATGGACTGCCTTTCCTCATCAATGGCCTTGGTGACTGTCTCGAAAAAGTCAACCAAGTTTAAGAGGCAGGATCTGCCTTTGACAAAGCCAAACTGGGTTGGATCCAAAGTCTGCAAGTTCCCTATGTCTTTATTTATGAGTTCCATTATGATCCTCTCCATGGCTTTGCAGATAAGGCTTGTCAAGCTAATGGGGCGGTAATTTCCAGGGTCTGTGGAGGCACCGCCCTTATGAAGTGGGACCACAGTCGCCGTGCGCCACTCTAAAGTCTTTCCAAGGTGATATTTTGTTTTTCTATTTTACCTATACATTATTCCTGCACTTGAAAAAAATGTTAAGAGTTATATCACAAAAGTTTTCCAATTCCAAATGTAACAAAGCAAGTAAAACCTAATGTCAATAAAATATTCTACATAATGTTATACATCTTAATAGTAGCACTGTTTTTTCAAAGTATTATTACTACTGGTCTTTTTTTATGAAGTTTCTGTCCTTGTTCTTCTGACAAATGCCTCTTTTCATGTTGTATACTTTTTATTCTTTGTCTTGCATCACTTGCATACTGTTTTACTTCATTTATATCATCCAAATTACACATTTGCAGAGACATATTCTTTCAACTGATTATTACCCCATGAGCCAAACATGTATCTGTGTTTTCTGTCTGTGTAATTTGTTTGTATTTCACAGCATTACTTCCATTATAGATTTATGGTTTGTTACTAGGTTAATGGGCCGGGGCGGTATTCCAAGTCTAGCCAAGTTTTCCCAAAAGAATAAAAAGAATAATGATGTTCTGTAGCCAAATAGGACATTGAGGGACAGGCTTTTACAAGCTACCTCTGTCCATAAGTGACATGGATGCCAGGCCCAGTGTAAATTTCTTATTACCCATACACTGGTCTAGGTTGCACTTAAACTGAATAATAGATGAACTCAGTTTCACATGGATAGGAAGCCTGTTACATAGAAGGCGCAGTCAATGGGGCACATAACTGTCTTTCCAACATGTTGTCTTTAAGTCACAGACAAAAGTTAGGTCTCTAGACCTTTGTCACTTATGAGTACTTAGGAGATTCATAAGTGTGGGAGTTGCAGATGCCTTGTAAGCCAGGAATAGATCAACCCTCAACATTCTATAGGAGACTAAGTAGAGTGAAAAGACTTTAAGGCGACCTGCATAAGACAGGTTTGTTATACCTTGTATTCTTTTTGTAAGGAACATCTGAAGTTGTACTCATTGCTGCATATGTCTGGTCATGTACATACCAAAGGGATTATTATACTCTATGTTTGGTCTGATAAGGGTGGAGTACAATTGGATAATGACCTCTTTGGACTTTGATGCCATGACCTTACTTATAAGTTGCACAACATAAAAGGATTTCCTCACCACTGTGGCCATATGGTGGTCAAAGGTAAGGCTACTGTCTACATGTCTACCCAGATCCCTAACCAGTGTGTTTTTATTTATTTTACATTTGTTTACCGGGAAAGTCCAACTGGAACAGGGTCCATTTACAGTGGAGGCCCAGGAAGAAAAGCTCCATAACATAACAGTACAAATACAACAAATGACAAAACAAATTTCTGTACTGAAGCATATAAACAGTCATGATTGAACATACTGAACATAATATATGCAATCAAAACAAATGTTGACTCTTAGAGGCATATTATCAACATGGCAATTAACCAGGATGGTTGATTTCCCAAAGGGTACAGTTATACATTGCTTAGCATTGAGTTTAAGACTATGACTTTGGCACCATTAATTAGTCAAAGATAGACCTGTTGAAGAAGTCTATTGTCTGCAGGAGAGTCGATGATAACCCGCAGCTTGCAATCATCTGTAAACATTATCATCCATAAACCTTCAGCATTTACCTCCATTTCAGAGAAATAGACTCAAAAAAGGAGTGGGGCCAGTAGCAAGCCCTGCAGACTTTACTACTGACTGGCCTTTTGGTGGAGGTAGCCTCACCTACTTTGACATCCTGAGTCCTATCACTGAGCCAGTTTGCAATCCCATGGGTGATAATAAGGATTATAACTAAATTAGTGAGCTTGTCTATAATGCCTGAGTGGGGTATTGTATCAAAACCCTTGGCCAGGTCATGGTAAGCTGTGTGCACAGTCTTGTCTTCATCTATTGCACTGGTGCCTCTCTGACAAAAAGTCTACCAAAGTTAATAGGCATGACCTTCCTTTACCAAAGCTAAATTGTGATGGGTCCAGTGTTTGCAGCTTACCTATATACTCATTTATCATGTCCATGATAATTCTTTCCATGGTCTTACATATGAGGCTGTTTAAACTTTTTTGGGTCTGACTGCCTTTGTGCAGAGGAATGACTGTAGCCCTCTTTCATTCCTTGGGCACACAACTTGACTGTAGGCTCCAGATAAAAAGTGATTCAAGTACACCAGAGAGGTCATGTTTCATTCTATTTATTAAGCATCCCAGGATGTTATTGGGGCCCATTGATACAGTGTTTTTGGCCTTGTAAGGTGCATTGATGACCTGTTCCCTAGTAATGGTGGTGGGATTTTGGTATAGGGTATTTTCTTTGGACTATCAGGGTGGAGTGGGGGGAGAAACTTCAGCTGAACCTGTCAGTCAAAAGGTTGACAATGACCTCCAGTTCAGTGTGGGTGATGTCTCTCTTTTTATGTGCATTAAGAAGACGTTGAGGCTTGGGTGTTTGTTTAAGTAGTTCATTGTATACAAATACATCAGGAAGGATGGCAGGAACATTAAACCTAAATGAACTATCTCACTGACTGACTACATACTTGCATGCTCTCACTCTGACTGCTCACTCAAAATGGCACTCTTGCTTGGATGTGCTCAGTACTTAGATGCATGTGCTGACTCACTGGAAAGCTTCTTAAAGCTATATCACACACACTGATCTACATCTTCCCTCCTTAATGAGCTGTCTCATATAAACAAATGACATTTCAATAGACATACAATTTATACAGACATTAATAAATAAAAACAACCGTCATGTTCAGGTTGCCATGTATCTGGAGCTAGGTTTGGAGATACGACCTGATCTCATGACATAATTGTTAGGACTGGGTTTAGCAACAGGAACAATCACTGGATAATGTTCTGCTTGAGAAGTCTCAGGGATTTTCTCAGGAATGGGGACTGCTAATGGAATGTCCTCTGGAACAGAAACATTGGACAAGTCACTCTGAGAACTAGATTCTTTGTCAGAGGCAAGATGCCATAACACTGGATCAGACACTGGTAACAAATGCTTCCGATTTTGTCTGAATTCCATTCTTTGTGATTCTACAATGTACACTGTCAGTCTTGGCACAAACGTTTCACAAATCTGATGTGGTCAAAACCTTTAGATGTCAGCATCTTCACGGTCTCCCTTTTTTTGCAAAGAATGGAGCAGTTTGCTGGATTTATCCTAGTAAGATTTCTGGGACAAATGCTTCTTAAACAATTGGGCTTTTATTGGTTTGTTGTTCTTAGCATTTGGAATCAATAAATTACTTTTCAGGCTAAGGTCTTTTCAGGCTTGTTGGCTGTTGGTGAAGCACCCACCAAGAGGAGAAAATGCTGAGAGAAGAAAGGAGCAACTTTTGAGATTTTAAGTATTTTTCCTCTGTTTATTTGATAAGTTTTTCTGCATAGCTGCCTAGTTTGAGCATTTTCTGGCTTGTTAAACTTGATTTCTGCATTAGTAGCTGTATTTAGAGCACAACCAAAAGCTGTTTACTGAATTTCCTGTTTGCACTTGATTTTAAAATAGTTTTTTCTCAAAACTTGCATATTTTCTGTCTTTGACCTAACACTCTTGTGTGGGGTCATTTACTGCACTGTTATAACTTGATATTACTTGTGAACCTTTGCTATCTCTAAAAAAACAAAAACAAAAAAAATCTTGCTTTTTTCAACTTTTTTGAGATTTAAAAAAGTTCAAGTTACAGGCTTGCTGTTCTTGAACTGTTTTGTAAGTTTCTGTGAGGCCATTTTGCTTGGGCTAGAAGAAAGTCTCTCTGTTGATCAGTGGCAGTGTAAAACATTGAGCTGCTTCCCTGCCCCCGTGGGAGTGGTTACTGACTTGAAACTGTAGTTTTATTGGCCAAAAGGGGTCATTTCCAAAACTCCTTCATCTTCCTCTCTTAAAACCTAGTTGCCTCGTGGTTTTGGCATCTTTTCAGGCTTGTTGGCTGTTGGTGAAGCACCCACCAAGAGGAGAAAATGCTGAGAGAAGAAAGGAGCCACTTTTGAGATTTTAAGTATTTTTCCTCTGTTTATTTGATAAGTTTTTCTGCATAGCTGCCTAGTTTGAGCATTTTCTGGCTTGTTAAACTTGATTTCTGCATTAGTAGCTGTATTTAGAGCACAACCAAAAGCTGTTTACTGAATTTCCTGTTTGCACTTAATTTTAAAATCGTTTTTTTTTCTCAAAACTTGCATATTTTCTGTCTTTGACCTAGCACTCTTGTGTGGGGTCATTTACTGCACTGTTATAACTTGATATTACTTGTGAACCTCTGCTATCTCTGAAAAAACAAAAACAAAAAAAAAATCTTGCTTTTTTCCCACTTTTCTGAGATTTAAAAAAGTTACAGGCTTGCTGTTCTTGAACTGTTTTGTAAGTTTCTGTGAGGCCATTTTTGCTTGGGCTAGAAGGAAGTCTCTCTGTTGATCAGTGGCAGTGAAAAACATTGAGCTGCTTCCCTGCCCCCCGTGGGAGTGGTTACTGACTTGAAACTGTAGTTTTATTGGCCATTTTGGGTCAATTCCTGGCTCTTTTCAGCCCCTGCTATCAAGCACGCTTTAGAGTGCTTTAGCGCGATTTAGCGCGGAGTTGCCACTAGAGCAGCATCGGGCAGCGCTGGTTTAACAAGGTTAAACTTTTTCTGGCTCCATAAAGTCTGTTCTTCATTTTTTCCCTTAGAACTGCTCTACTAGTAATCTAAACAGTATATCCCTTAACTAAAAAGTGCAGCACGTGTTCCTAAAAGTTTTTACTTGTCTAAAAAGCATCTTCTTTTCAGGTTTAGCACTTCTGTATTATACAAAGTCCCTCACTAGCAACCCCCCCCCCAGGAGTACCCACTTCCTTACTAAGTCCTCTCTTATTCAGTTACACCCCTAACTTCTAAATTTCTCTAGCATGTCGAAGGGCCAGATGCTGGCGTCCTCTCCTGTCCAGTCGGTGAATTTGGGAATTTTGAGGCAATGTTACAATTGCCTCATGTACACTGACAACCCTCTCCTCCTCCCACATAACACAAATACTTGCGAGAGATGCAGCTATTTAGCCAAACTGGAGGCTGAGCTCTCTCAACTCAGGACTGGCAAGACCAGACAGGAGGAGAAGGCAACTACACACACCACAAAACCAGTCTCACATAAAGCTATCACAACAATGAATCAAACACATAAACACACAAAGTCATACTCGGAGGCTCTGAGCAAAAATTTACCTAAACAGCAGAGGCCTCCAAAGGAGACATCCAAGCAACTGCCACCTCATGACACACCACAGGCAACACATAAACCACAAAATCAGTGTGCAAAGCAGTCACAGCCCTTAAGGCCAAATACAACACCAAACATACTTGTCATAGGTGACACCATAGTCAGACACACTGACGTCCCACTCACCAGGCTGAACAAGGAGAGGGTCACAGTAAGCTGCCTATCGGGCGCTAGAATCCGCCACATAACACAAGCACTCGGGTCACTCCATAGCAAGTACAAATATGACACAGTCATTGTCCATGCTGGTGTGAACGACCTGAGACGTACCTCCCTGGACTACATGAAAAGAGACATAGAGGAGCTCTCTGATTATGTAGCCCAGGCAGGTATGACCCTGACCCTGAGCAGTATCCTTCCTTCACCAAGAATGATGCCACAACATAGAGACAAGATGATCAGGTTTAACAATTGGCTTAATTGCTGGTGTCATTCAAAGGGGATCCAGTGTCTGTCTGCCTGGGATGACATGCTTGACAAGCCACGCTGCTTCGCAAGGGACGGCTTGCACCTGTCACCCCTGGGATTCCGGATATTGGCTAAGGCTCTTGCCACCCCCATAGTGCCTTTTTTAGGCAAGGCTCAAATTGTAAACCTACCACCCTAGAAAACAAAAATGGGAACAAACTAAGGGTAATGCTGCTCAATGCCAGAAGTCTAAATCTCAAAATGCACGCACTCAAGGCCCTTCTCAGTATGGAGAACATCGATGTCTGTGCTGTGACTGAAACCTGGTTCAAGGCTCCTGAGAGCACCCCGGCACTATCAGGTTTTACCTCATATCATGCATTCCGGCCCCAAAACCCGGATCACACCACAAAAGGAGGGGGTGTATCCATATTCATCAAGGATACCCACACCTCCAGGTTGGTGGCAACGCACAAAGCATCAGAAACCATCCAGGTGCAATTAACCATAGGCAAAACTGCTCTACAATTTGTAGCATGCTACAGGCCACCCTCTCAAACTCAGGAACCCCACACAGCCTTCCTGAAGACACTGGAGGGTATAAATGTATCTCCAAACACCATTATATTGGGTGACTTCAACTACCCGAATATAGACTGGGAACATTACTCAAGCCCCAACTTTCTAGCCCAAAGGTTCCTGGAGTTCATAAATTCAAATGCCATGGAACAACTAGTCACCGTTCCCACAAGAGGAGAAAATATACTAGATCTCATCATCACAAACATGGGGACAAAATGCTCCACACTGGAGGTATATCCCTCATTGGTGAGATCAAATCACAAACTTATCTCACTGGAAATCCACATCCTGCCCCCACCCCAAACAAAAAAGACTACAGTGAAGAACTTCTCTAAAGCAAACTTCACACTACTCAAGACTGGTGTGGTATCCTTCAAGGCTCCCGAGCCAGTGGAAACCACAACCCAAGCTGCGGAAGCCCTTTCAAATGCCTTCTACGAACACCTCCAGGACTGCATGGATCAGGCAATCCCTAATAAAACCAAGACTCTTTCCACCAAGGGCAAACGTCCAGTCTGGTGGACTCCAGCCATAAACAAACTTTACAATAAGAGGAGAAAGCTGTTACATGATAGAGCAAAATCCATAAAAGAGAAGACACCCTTGATCATTATTAGTAAAAAAATATGAGCACTCATAAAATCATCCAAGGCCAACTTTGAGAGAAAAATTGCAATAGATTCAAAAGACAATCATAAGGCCTTCTTCAGCTATGTTAGAAACCTGGGTGGAAACTCCCAGATATGCGCAGAATTAGTCCAAAATGATACAAAAATCACTGAACCCACAGACATTGCCAACATACTGGCAGACAGGTTCAGTGCAAACTTCACCCCTCTCCCCCCCAAAAGGAGAGATAACTATCCCAGCGGAGTCTAGCCTCCCAGACATCTCAAATGCGCAGGTGAAAGCTGCTCTCTCTAAAGCTAAAAACACAGCATCAATGGGACCGGATGGTGTCCCCGGCTGTGTGCTACACGAACTCAATGAGGAACTAAACCCGCATATAAGGCAGCTGTTTAATCTTAGCCTTACCACAGGATACGTGCCCAAGGAGTGGTGTACGGCAACTGTGGTCCCACTCCACAAAGGCGGTACCTCTACGGACCCTGGTAATTACCACCCCATAAGCTTAACAAGCCTGGTCTGCAAAGCTATGGAGAGGATCATAATGGAACTCATAAACAAAGACATAGGGGACTTGCAGACATTGGACCCGACCCAGTTTGGCTTTGTCAAGGGCATATCATGCCTTTTGAACTTGGTCGACTTCTTCGAAACAGTCACCAAGGCCATTGATGAGGGAAAGGCAGTCCATACAGCCTACCTTGACCTTGCAAAAGCTTTCGACACAATACCCAACTCGGGTATTATAGAGAAACTTACCAGCTTAAATGTAAACCCATATGTCACAAGATGGGTTGCAAACTGGCTAAAGGACAGAACCCACAGGGTTAGAGTTGCTGACGCCATGTCAGACTCCAAGCCGGTCACAAGTGGTGTCCCACAGGGCTCAGTCCTTGGCCCTCTGTTGTTCGGCATCTACTTCTCAGAAGTACAGGCCAACACAGGAGGACTATGGCTGACAAAGTTTGCGGATGACTGCAAACTGGGCGCCATAGTGGAAAGTACATCGGACACAGATATCCTTCAGAGGGGTCTCACGGAAACTGATAACTGGTGCCAGAGCCATGGCCTGAAGTTAAATGCCAAAAAATGTATAGTCATACCCTTCGGGAAAAACAAGGTAACCCCAAGCTACCATATAGGTGGCAATCCATTAAGCACAAAAGAGGTTATCAGGGACCTGGGGACCTAGGTTGACAGTGGCCTTTCTTTTGACACTCACATTGCTAAAGTGGTTAGAAAGACCTTCTACATTGCCCACCTGATCATGAAGGGATTCACATCCAGATCAAGTGAGGTCATTGTTCCCCTGTACTCTTCACTTATCAGACCAATGATCGAGTACAATGCCCCATTCGGGATGTATCTCACCCGACACCTGCAGCAATTGGAGAGACCCCAAAAGTTCCTCACCAAAAGGATAAAGGGACTCCAAAATCTGTCATATGCTGCCAGACTGAAGAAACTCCAGCTCTATTCAGTTGCATACCGCCTGCTCAGAGGTGACCTATGCCTGACATACAAGGCCATGTCCAACCCGGAATTAATGGACATGCTCCACCTCAAAAAATCCAAATCTACCAGATCCACTAGAGCAAGCAACTTAAACCTTAGCACAGATATAAATAGGACATGCTGGAGGGATAGATTTGTCACCCAGAGACTCCCTATGCTGTGGAATAAAATCCCAGTCCATGTGAGGCAGAGCACCTTGCTGGCTCTGTTCAAGAGAAATCTTGACCGGTGGATGGGAGATCGTAAGTTTACCCCGGGAATCATCTCTGTGTCACTGCTGGACAGAGGCAAAACAAACTAATGGGCACAGTATTTTTTAACATAAGGGGTGGCGTAAGCCACAAAACTTTGGGCTAGGCTTATAAATGCCTTAGGGCAGATAGCCTAGTATAAACCTATGAACCTATGAACTGCTGATTGGTAATATGGTTGTGGTTTATCTCTACATAAGCCTCTGGGCAGGTGAACCAAGATGTTTATCACGAGGAATGTTTCTAAGATTTAGCAAGTTTTATCATGTCTGGATTTCTCTAACAGCTGTTTTGCACTTTGAACAGCATTTTCAGCCATTTGACTGAAGGTATTCAGGATTACTCGTAATATGAACAAACTACTAGTCTTCTTCAAATTTCTTGAACTGCTGACTTGTAAATTGTGCACCATTTCAGAACTAACTCTGTCTGTCTACCATGGACAGAAAAATATCACTTCAACTTAGTAAGGACAGTACTGGACGTTAGGTTGGAAAGTAGGTCAAGATCGAACCAGTTTGAATAAGAATCTACTAATACCAAATAATGTTGACCATTCTACTCAAAGATATCTATGGCTACTGTCGACCAAGGTAGTTCAGGAATCTGGCTTAAATGAAGTGGTTCTTTTTGGTGATGCAGCTTTGTACTATTACACACTGAACAAGATGAAAGTACTTTCTCAATATCTCTTGATATAGAAGGCCAAAATACTAAACCTCTCACTCTTCTTTTGATAGAATCAGTTCTAGGGTGATCATGATGCATAATCGTAATGTACTATTATTGCAAGGACTTTGGAACAATCACTTTAGGACCTTTCATGTTTATAACATTTTCTGACAAAATCTCATCTCTGTATGGAAAATATGGTTGCACTTCTACTGGTAAACAAAATTGCTTTGATGGCCATCCTTGACTGATAAAGAGGTTTAGCTTCTGGAGAACTGGATCTGAAGATGTATGAGTTCAGAACTCATCAAAATGTATACAAAACATTTTTCACTTCCATGACTTCAAAATCAATTGCTCATTGTTATGCGGTTCTGTTTTTTTTCTGGGTGATCTGGATAAATTATCAGCAAGATAAAGAAGTTTGTCTATTGTGTAAACAAGATTGAAATTGTACTTTTGCAATTTCAGCATCATGCATTGTAATCTAGAGGTTGGTGGTCAGTTTTGATCTGGATAGGTCGACCATAAATATACTCATAAAACTTTGAACATGCAAACACAATTGCCAAAAGCTCTTTCTCAGTCTGAGCACACTACATCTCAGTTTGGGTAAGACTTCTCAAAGCATAGGCTACTGGTCCACCCTCTTGAAGAATGACTGCACCTAGACCAAACTTAGAAGCATCACAGGAAAGAGTAACTGGTTTGTGAACATCATAGTAGCTGAGAGTTGGTGGATTAGCAATTTTCTAGCGTCCAGAGAATTACTGTTTGCTTAGAAGAATCTGGTTGTAAGCCTGAACTGGTAAACATGTAACCAACATAAGTAACTTCTTGTAGCCTGAACTTGCACTTCTGAGGATTCATTTAAGATTCACTTCATGTGCTATTTCCAGAACTTTCTTGATGTTCCTACCATGGTCGACTTCACAATTGCCTCCAACTAGAATATCATCTACTATAATAGCACAGGGATAGCCTGCAAAAATTTGCTCCATTGCACGCTGAAAAACTTAACTGTCAGAATTTATTCCAAATGGCATTCTCAGAAATCTATATCTTCCAAATGGCGTACCAAATTTGTTAACAATGAAGATTTTCGGTCAAGGAAAATTTGTCAAAATGAATTCTTTGCATCTAAGACAGAAAAAACAGTGTCATTTGGCATGAGGGCAGCAACCTCTTTGAATGTGTGCATTGGATGATGAGGCCTTTTTAATGCTTTGTTCAAATCATTTCAATCAATTCATATTCTGATATCATCTAAGCTTTTCTTATGATCTACCACCATGGAGGATACCCATTCAGTAGGTTCTTCTATTAGACAAATTACTTCTAGCTGCACCATTCTGTCTATCTCAACTTTGACTCTGCTCTGCATAGCTACTGGAACTTTCTGTGCTGGTCTAAAAACTGGGCTAACCTCTGGGTCTAACTGCATAGAGTACACAACTGGTAGTTTACCTAGTATATCTGCAAAACTATCAGCATACTCAGAAAAAATAGTTTGGGCAAAATTTGAGTTGTTGTCATGTAGGCTACATGGTGGATTACTTTATTAAGTGAACACAGTCCCATTTTCAAACTGTCTCTGAAGCCTAATAATTACTGCACATGTCTTTTGACTATGAAAAACTGCAAGTCATAGCTGTTCCCAGCAGAGTAACATGGAAGCACTATTGAGACTTTGGTTTGAATCTCTTGACCATCATAAGCAACAAACTTTGCATACTTTTTCCAATCAAGGTGTTCTGCAACTTTTACTCTAGCAAATGTTTCTACACACATAACATTGCACTTTGAGACAATATCTACTTTGAGCTCTTTGGGACACCCATTAATCCAAACACTACAAAATATTTTGTTCTTTGCCCACTGCATTGACTGAGTCACTGAGCAGAGACATACCATCAACATAAAAAGTAGGGTTGCAGCTTTCTAATTGATCATCTTGCCTCTTGGAATGCCCTCTTTTAATAAAATAATTTGCCTTATTTGATTTACAAAACCTTTTTGAAATGAGTCCACTTATTGCAAGAATGACACTGCTGACCAAAAGCTAAGAACTTTTCTCTTTTGGGTTCATGATTTCCACCACAATTATGATAGTTGACTATTAAGCTGGGTGGGGACACATGTTTTGACTTTGCTGACTCACCCTTATGCTACACTGTGCATGCTCTGGAATTTGCTGAAAAAACTTGGGGTTGCCCAGAAACTGTTAAAGGACCTGCAGTAGCTGCCATGTGCTTGGGCCTGTTTCTTTTAACCATTTCCTCCATGTTATCAACATAAACTTTGTCATTGTGCCTTCCACTGCTATTCTCATTTGTAAGCATACTTGTGTGCTTTTCTGTAAGCTTGTATATCTCACAAATCTCAGTGGCCTTATTCAAGTTAAATCACTATCTCGAAAGCAAAATCTTTCTTACTATGTCATCATTAATACTACACACAAGCCTGTCTTTTATCAACTCATCTCTGAAATCACCAGATGTGCACATTTTAGCTTTATTTCTCAAGTCAGTAATATATGCTGCAATGGTTTCACCAGGCTTTTGATCCCTTGTGTAAAATAAGTGTCTTTCCATTGTAACATTAATTTGGGGTTACGCATTATTCTAAATTTACATTTTAAGCACTTGAGGCCTTTCTTATTTCAGCCGGTATCACTATATTGTTGTCTTCCACCTTCACTGCAAGCACAGCAGGTGCATACATAAATGAATGTTCTCTTTCAATGGCCTCTGAACCAGCTAAATTAAGCAGAATAAATGCCTTTGTACATGCATCTTTGTCAGGAAAGCAGCCTGTGTGAAAATATTGTATTCCTGTTCAAACACTCTCCAATTTTCTCCAATATTGTTATCAAACACAAGCAGTGTGGGTCTGCAAAATCCTTCTGCCATGCCCACAAATTATAGTAAAAACAATGCAAAATGGTCCTTGCAATTATGTAATCTTCAAATGTGCGATAAGCTCTTTGAAACACTGTACTCTGTGAAATATGCTTTGAAAAAACTGGACTTTTCAAATTATTCTTTGAAATGACTGCACTTTGCAAAATAAATGCACTGTAAAACTGCACACACTTGCAAACACTTTGCACACCGGATACTTTCCCCGGGATTCATGAAGCTTGCATCAGGCACAGGCATAGCGTAGGAAGAATAATGCCAAATATGGCCGTGGAGCGATTCGGGTACGATCCAATACCACGTGCACTACCGGCGTACGCTAGAACTGCGCAGCCCTCAGCATAGGTATGCTAATCACCCCATGGGCAGTGTCGCACCATGCAAATGAAGGCAGATAGTGATTCATGAAGTGGTGCAGGTGTAGCGTAAGCCCACGGAAATGTAAACCAAAAAACACGGTTTACATTTTTCCAAGCAGAACATCGGAGCTTTGGAAGCGGACCAGACTCATGTATTACAAAGTTAACATATGCCAATGGCTAAATACACAGCCAATGGCATAAAAAAAGATGCACAACACCTAAAAAATAACATTTAATGTCATGACCACAGTAACGCACAGTACAACCGCAGGGCATGTGTGCGCAAACTGGAACATAAAGAAAATATATAAAAATGTCATAAAATCTCAATGTAATACAAATCAGGTTTACATCATAATACACAATGGTAGGCATGGAACACCACAACCAAGGCGCAAGGGTTGCTAAGGGCCTGCGATAGTGTTCGGTGCGGTAACTATGAATTAGTAGTCAATGTCATGCAAATGCGGCAGATAATACTGAATCGCAAATGTCCCACCAGATAAAGGTTGAACCATACGGCGCAGCGCTATAATACTGAGGAGTGGCTCAGAGGAGATACATGACATCAGCAGAGGGGTGTGCCACTGTAGCAGCAAGCACATTGGAGCAATGCAAACTGGCCTGGCCATTCCTAAGCAAAGCTGCAGGACAGGGATGGGGAGGAAGGTATAGAATCGTTTAGCTAAGAGCACACATGGTGCCCAAAAGCGCATGTGTACGGGGATGAAAACGTGCCCAAAACCCAGTAATCGGACGCATGCGGTGCAAACAATAGCACAAACAGGAAGGTCAGGGGAAGAAAAGAGGGAAATGCCAAAGTAGGGTAATTGGCGTACTAATGAGCAATCAACACCAATCAACCCACGGTGGCCAATCGACGGCAGCTGTCAAGTCTGCTCGCAGAAACCTGCAAAACAGGATAGGGGAGGCATTGGAATGCAAAGAAAGGAGGGGAGGTATTGGATTGCAAAGATAGGAGACCTGACATAGTAGAGCAAAGCAAACTGACAGCAGACCGGCAGTAGCACACATAACGCAAGATACGTCAGGTCCAGGAAAGTACAAATGAAAGCAGGCTGCAGGATGCATGCCAGAAAATGGTAGGTGGAACGTACAAAAATGTAAAGGGAAGGTCAAGAGGTAATCCACGGCAGCCAAATGTAATTCATCACCAAAGGCACCACAATAGTAGTTCCAGCAGTAAAACACATAAGATACCCTGTAGCTACGATTGTACATAACACCCTATGACATCATCGGTGTTCACAGTACAATAGTATAAAGTGTGAAAGCACCCTACACACACCTGTGTATTCGCAAACACTGCACCATAGGTGTAAACACACGGGGAACTTTTAAAATGTACATGTTGGGAGCTGCCATAGCTGTGATTCATCAGCATGTGTTAGAGACTGACGGTGTTGTGGAGGATGATGCTGACAACCACTGCAGGCCTCGGAGGAGAAGGAGAGTGTTCAGACCAAGGGTAATCTACCAGGGGCTACATGACCTGGAGATAGTAGAGCGTTACAAGGTGGACAGGGACATCTTACAGCAAATAGTGGAGCTGTGCCGGCCATGCCTGAGAACCAAAAACAACATAGGGGAACCCATCCCAGTGGACACGAAGGTATGTGTAAGCCTGCGAACACAGGCCACAGGTACCTTTCAAAGGCCAACTGGAGATATAATGGGTATCTCACAGGCATCAGCATCCAGGGTACTACACCAGTTCCTGGATGCCATGTTACCACATGCCAATGAGCAGATATACTTCCCCCGAACTCAGGAGGAGTTGGCCAGCAATATGCGCCACTTCCACTGTGTGGCACACTACCCGGAGGTACTGGGTGCGATAGACTGCATGCACATACAAATCAAGTCACCACCCAGTGAGCATGGTAGGCGCTACATAAACCGCAAGGGATTCCACTCCATCAACTGCCAGGTCATGTGCAATGCCCAGGGCATTATCATGGATGTGTGTGCTGGCAGCCCTGGAAGCTACCATGACTCCCATATCTGGCATGCCTCACAACTGTATCAGGTATTTGTCAGGGGGGACATCCCACATGTCCATCTTGTGGGGGATGCTGGCTATGCACTGGAGCCATGGATGATAACTTCCATCAGAAATGCACACACACCCATGCAAGAACACCATAATGAGGCACACGCACAAACCAGAATCATCATAGAGCGTGTGTTCGGGATGCTGAAATCATGGTTCCGGTGCTTGGATACATCTGGTGGAGCCTTGCAGTACTCTCCAGGCACGTGTGCCCACATCATCATAGTATGTGCCATGCTACATAATATGATCCTGCGGAAGCAGCTGCAGCAGGGACAAAATGGTGAAGGCCCTCATAGCCCACCGCAATTTCCAAGGCCATTACAGGCACAGAGGGATTCAGACCATGAACACACTGTGCCAGCCCCAGTAGGCAGATGGAGGCATGCCCAATATGCCTATGCCTTGGCAAAGAGGGAACGTATAGCACATACTCTGACAGTGTAGGCACCTACGGACTGACACCTCTCCACCTGCACACACAGTAAAATGGATGGCACACAAACATAACCACCTGTAAATTTTAATGTATAGGTGGCCCAATGTGTGACTCCTACATAGGCAGCACTCAAACATTGTAAACACAACAACTAGTGGAACACGGAATGCCAACACCTCAACAGTACAGCAGCCTTACAGCATATGGTGGTGCTGTGTGACTGTCACGTTCCCCGCCAGATATATATATATATATATATATATATATATATATATATATATATATATATATATATATATATATATATAGATATATATATATATATATATATATATATATATATATATATATATATATATATATATATATATATATATATATATATATATATACACATATGCATATATATAAAAGGGCGATAGAGTGATATATGTTGATATAGATGGATTCAGCGATATCTGAAAATATAATAGATAGTTCAACGACATCCATAACACCTTGGAGATACAAATAAATAAGATACTGCCAACTATGGAATGTGTAACATATCGACATGCGTAACCACGAGGCTGAAAGACCGATAGAACACAGTACCGGAACAGTACAGCTGCGAGTAATAGTATGATGATATGAAGGGACATTTAGTCACTGCTGCCGGTGTTGTGGTCCACGTAGGTACTGTGTTCAACTGTGTTTGTGAGTGCCGTAGTCTGTGTAAGTGTGCGTTGAGGGTGCCGTGCGCATCTCCGTGTGACTGTAATGTGTGTGTGTCCACAACATGTGTTTGTTAGTGCCAAGTCAGAGGCAGATCAGTACGGTAGGTGTGGGTATAGCTAGCCGTAGGCATACAGTTACTACCTGTCCCACAGTAGGAGGGACAGCCCCACCCTGGGCAAGTGTGTCCTGACATAAAACAGTACAAAGGGCAAATGTACGAGATGGTAGGGCATTAATATGTCCCATATATAATGTAATAGTCGCATTTAATAGTTATGCCTGTATGTAAGAAACGTAAATGTTACATGCAATATGATAAGTAGCCAAAGTCCCACAAAAATAGGTATGTATTGAGGATAAAAGTATGTGCTAACCTGTGTACTGACTGTGGCTACGTGTTGGCCTGTAAACACCGCTGTGTGTCCCGCAAGTGTCCAACAATGACCATATGAAAAGGTGGCAACCCATGGCAAACAGGCTCTTTTACCAACACAACTGCAATGGCTACAAATATCTGGGACAGAAAGGGATAGCTGTCACTTACACATATCCCTTGATATATCGCTGCAATTCCAGAGGTATACAAGTAGCAAGCTCACCTGCAGACGATATAGAAACCAATTAACAATGGCCCAACGTACAATCCCATAACATAAGTCTACTAACTGTTAGCTCTCTAATTAGCGATGGAGCACACACACATATATACGGATTATGTAGAAATGCAAGGCTCGCAAACCTGTATATGCTACGTACACCCACCAACATCCCCCACACTAGAAACTAAAGCAATACAGACTGTAACAGCAGCACAAACATCCAGTCAGTCAATTACATCTGCAGAACCCTCAACATACCGTGTGAGAGACACAATTAAAGGCGTCATGCAAAATTGCAGGCGTTGTATAATGGAACAAACAGCCATGTTACAGGTTTTGTTTGCAATACTCCATTATCAGATGTTAGGATGACAGGTACACCCACATGTTGAACCAAATACTCTACCTGTCACACACAATCCACGGGGGACATGAATCCAAAGTATACATGTCTCCATGCATAGCAGTTGCAATAACACATAACAAAACACAATACAGACCGTCTCCCCGAAGGTAGGGCAAATAGGCAATGCCCAAGTGGAGAATTCAATTATACCCCACTGTTGCGCGTAATTGGAGGAGTAGCTGCACAGCTGATATGCAAGTAATTAGTCACTCAGGAACACCAATTGGCAGGATGAATCCACATGTTACAGGTATCGACGTATATAAGGATGACTTGCCAGACATTCAAACCGTATGCTCATACCGAATACCAGTTGAAACACTGTGAGAGAGATAGAAACGAAATGCCATAACGATAACAAGGTATGTAGAACACCCGATATGTAAGGTCATGTATAGCATGATCTGTATTAATTAGTTTTACTGTATGTATAGCCTGGTTTGCATTAATTAAACGTGTCCGCAATGCATAAAGTGGGGAAAGTTATTTATGTAGTGATGTCTTGCTGAGCATACTAACGCTTGTAGAAACTGTGCGTCCAGCAGTGGGACACAAGGTACACAGCACAGACACCACAAGGGATGCTACATGAGAGCGTTAAACAGAACAATTCCATACAACCCACCGTCAGTGGTAGGGTATGTCCAACAAGGACGTGCCATAGCAGGGGATAGTATATGTTGATATACTGTCACAGCACACATGTGTATGGGCATATAACGTTAATGACATATCTAAGGTGGTCCCGCTGTGCAAGTATGCTTTGCATTATGGGATACTATGTGAAATATGTGTAATGTATAGTATTGTAGGTAGATATGACAGATATTCTACACAGCATAACAGGCATATCATGCATGCCACAGGTATCGTCTATTGGCATGTACAATAACAGGATACATATGGCTTATAGGCATTGGACATTGTAATAGCATGATAGTTAATCTAAATGGAAGGGCTACCAAGTAACCATGCACAAAGGACATGTAATAGCTTCACAGGTGCATAGTGGGGTACTATGCAGTCTGGCAAGTCCATGTCTAAGCACAACTACAGTGTTCACACTAGTGGCACCTCTCTAGGGTAGTGTCCTGTGAACAGCAGGGCCATGTGTCACCTGCACCTCTGCACAGTACAGCCACTGCAGTGATCCCAGGCCTACATGTGTCTCCCAAACCACCAAGGGAGGTATCACATGAACAGTGCTACTGAGTGTCCCTGCGTGATGTACATAGGACTTATGTTCCAAAGCATGGTGAGTGTCCAGTTTGAGAATGTAACCCTGAAGCACATCCCACTCATTGTCGCGTGTGTGCCCATATCCATGAGCATGTTGTTCACAGTGGCTTTTGCTTATGTCGCGTATGAGGAGTATATCCATTAATAATGTTGTGGACATGGGCCCTGTCTGATCAGCAGAGGTCACCCCTGAGTATGTAGTATGCAAATGTGTACAGATGTGTTGTCCGTAGTGCAGCCGCATACTTAAACTGTCAGAGCTCAGTAAACGTCATGGCGTGTTAATGTTGTGGTATGTAAAGCTGTAGCTGTTGTGTAAGTTACACCCTAAATGGGGTGGTGTGCCCTTGAATGTGTGTAGATGTCTTGAGTTCAGGGGTACAATGGGTGCCTATGTACCAGCTACACACTCAGTACAGATAGGTGTGGCCACGTAGAAGGATATCCACGCCACAGTGGCAATACGGTAACCACAGGAGTGGGTGCGACATATGTGTGTTCTGCAAACATGTACAATGTGATATGTATGTAGGGGACTACCACCCATGTGATAGTCAGTGTGTGAATGGTGTAATGCAAAGGTGATGTTCATGCACCTTGTGTCATGCAGCTTGATGCCATGATAGTCATATCATGTATCTGTCACAGCGACACCCATATGGATGGAGTCAGTATCAGCTGGTGGAGCAATCATGGTGCTTTGTATGCAGGGGTTTGAAAGCTAGGCAGGGAAAGTCCCCTGTGCTAGCCTGTACCTCAGGGAAGCATATACTGAACATGAGGGGCCCTATGACTGAGAACTGTGGTATGCCAAATGTACCTGACATGTAGTAGGTACTATGGTATGCTGGCCTCACTGTGTGTGTCCTGTCCATGAGCCACATTGTATAACATCCTGAGACATAGGGTACGATGTGCAGGTGGATGTGTATGTTGTCAATACCAGAATGAAGAATGGTGCTGAAAGGCAATGAGAGGACAATGTAGGATGTGTGGACTCCCGTACCATCAGCAACTGCCCTGGTAACTGTATGAAAGGAGTCCACCATGTGCAGGGGCCATGCTCTGGCCCTAACAAGCCCAACCCAGGTGGCAGCAAAGGACGGGAGCCCAACAATGTCTCTGTGAATGACGTCCTTGATGATGTGCCCCATAGCCATGCAGAACAGTCCAGTCAGGTGTGTAGGACTATAGTCCCACTCGTGCATTGTGGTGCCACCTGTGTGTAGTGTGATAAATGCTGCTGTGTGCCATTCAGGGGCTACAATGTCTGAAACAAGGCAATTACTGAATATGTTGGCCTAGTGGGGAGACATGTCATTCAGAGGATGGTGGACATCACAGCCTGGGACGTTGGAAGGTGACATGGGGCCAGTGTCCCAGGACATATAGAGTGCAGGTCAGTACTGTGTAGGTGTGACCACAGGGACACCACAAAGTTCCTGTATGGATTGTGGCCCTGTAGTGAGTGAGAGGGTGTAATGCTAGCATTGAATCCATCCTCCAGCATGTTGCCAACATCACTTGGGTCTGTAATGTTCCTGAGTGACTGTTGTATGTGACAGCAGATGTGGGTGCTGCCATCGACTACTGACATACCACCATAATGCCTGGTGATACACCCCGGAATGTGTTGCAGTCATGTTTACATAGCTAGTCTTGGAGTATGTGATGAGGGAACCTGTGGCCCTACCATGGCTGACCAGTGAGCCACCCCACCCATGGGAATGTACACCACTGTGCAACAGCCTACACCTGTTGTTGTACATCATATGTCCACGGAACGTGACCACCAGAGTGGCGTCTGTTATCTGGTGTGTACCATCATGGCTCTGTGTGGAATAGCATGATCCATGCAGTTGTGTACATGCTAATGAAGTGCACTGGGGTATGTGTCAGCATTTGTATGTGCATTGTCCATCTGCATGGGTGTCATGATGTTAACAACCACTGTCAGCAGACGTCTGTAGTAGGTGTTGTAGTACTCATGTACTGTGTATGCTGTGATGGGTGTGGTGCAGTGATGTGGCTAACAAGGTTGATTAGCATATGTTCGGAATCCACCAATGAGGGGATAACCCCAGGTGTGTAACACCAGTCACATGGTGGTAGTGTTCATGTCAAGGTTAATGTAGGTCTTGGAGGTGGTGTGTATGGGTTGATCCAGCAGAGCGAAGGTTATGACTCATGGATGTGTCAGTACATGAGTGGCTATCCCAGTTAAGTGTGGGGTAGTGTCAGTCACACATCAGTAGTAGCTATCTGAGGCCCACTGTCCAATATACCAACAAATAAGGTATGTTAACCGTGGGGTATGATGTTGACTCTGTAGCTTGTTACAATGTGTATAGCGGTCCCGGACACAGTTAGTTGCATGTGGAGCACCTCTAATGCATTGTGCTAAGTAACTAGCCAGGATGTGTGCACAACATAGTGGGATATGGGAACCCCTCACCTGTGGGTGTGCTGGGCCAGGTATGTGCCTGAAAGGTATGGTCTGTCTATAACCTGTCATTGAAGGTGTGCTCTGCAGAGCCTAGAGGCAGGTCCCAGTCACTGCAGAGATGTTTGAGTGGTGCATTATAAGGTGTGCCTTGCCTGCGTGCGTCACAGAGGAAGATGCAAGCATTGTGTCACATGACCCCATGTCGTGCTTGCCAGTTGCCATTCTGCCGGTGACAGTTATTGGAAACTGTGCAAGACAGGCAGTATAGAAGCAGCAAGAGCCTTACATGTGAGCTGTACTCCCAGGGCTGACAGGTGCAAGTCATCTGTTCCACAGCATTGTGTTTGACCAGGTCAGTCAAAGCGGACAGATACTAGATGCCTGTGGAATGACAATAGGAGCATAGGCAACTGTTGAAGTGACACAGTCGGTCATTGTACAGTGGTATCATGTCCGGATGAATGCAAAATGCTCCCCAGGGCTTGGCCCACACCCTCAGGGCTATAAGACTGGTGAGCTATTGCATGTCCCTGCACACGTAGTCTCTGAAGTGGCATCACAGGGCAGTCACACTAACATGGAGAATGACAGTCACATCGTACCTGGTGAGGTGTGGCATGGGTGCATAGGTTATATTGCAGAAGCAGTTACCCGACAGCAAGATGTAAGCGACTATCGCCTTGTGTAGCCTGCTGTGTGGAACTGCAGTGTGACTCCCTACAGAGTCACCTATGACTGGTGTGTTGTGAATGTTATAACTCCCTACTGGCTGTATGTGATGGGCACACATGAGTCTGTGGGCTATAAGTTGGTGATGTTGTCTTCCATGATGGGGGCTACCTCTGGTGCCTACACTGAGTATGGAGACGTACTGCACAAGTTGTCCTTGTAGGTGTGGCCAGTGGTGTAGATCATGTGAGACTATGTGATGGGTGGGGTGTGTTGCGAATGTTACACATCCTCAAATGACTGTCAGGTGCAGTCAGGGTTGGTGACAGCATTACCCCCAGCCATAGCTGTCAATCTCCTGTCCCCAAAATGAGGAACATTAGCCCTCATAATGTGTGACAAATGGGCAAAACGTGGAACACTTACAACTGGCTTTCTAACAGCTTCAACTAGGAAGGGCATATGATGGCTAAAATAGGCTGGTTTTACGTATAAAAAAGATATTCTAATGAATTAATATGATTCCCATCTATTTAGCCATGGCTAGCAGGTAAACAATTTCCAACAATGAATGTGTGACAGACCCTTTCAATGTGGAACCTTGAGGAACATGCACCTTTTAAGACCCCAAATGAGGTATGTTCCTCGTAATGAGGTACACTTGAGAGCTATGCCCCCAGCATGGCTGCAGAAGTGCATCCCCCACAGGCTGTAGTGTCGTATGTTGGGAGGTGAGCATTGAATGTGTACATGAGACAATTGCTCTATTGCCACATGTATGACATATCCCTCATATAGACAGGCAGTAGCACTGGTGCGTGATAGTTGGACATGCCTGTATATACAACCATGTCCCACAGGATATGTGCTTACGTGTGTACAACAGCTGTTGTACCATAAGCAAGCTGGGAAGTGTAGGACAGCCAGTGTACCTGTGGGAAATGGTGTGGAATGGGTGCTATAGTAATCAGTAGCTCATGACATGCTCACAAGTTCTGAACAAGTGCCTAGCATGACCATACAATACAGATAGGGTGTTGGATAATATCAACCCACAAGTGGTGATGACAGTCATTTTGGGTGGCACCGCACTATAACCCTGCTGAGTATGGTGTGCATGTCCATGAACCATTATCACTGCAGATGTTAGCAGTACAGATGTACAAGACAGCATGGATGTTTGATTACAAATACCTTTGTATGTCACAGGAGTGTTCCACCAGTGGCCTGTTGTCAGACTCACAACTACAAAAGGTGCAAGAGAGACATGTGCACATCACACCAGTGCCAGCTACAGTAGAACAGGGTTAATGTGTTGTACCCCACCCTCATTGTAGCCCATACCACACAGACAAATGTATGTAAGGCTGTGAATGGCCATAACCTATCAGTATAGCTGTGTCAGTGTTGTGAACAACATACAGAATGGGCTGTGTGGGTGAGGTGTGTGACATATGTGCACAGTCTGATGGATGATACCAGCATTGTCACCACTAGGTGAACATCCCTGTACCCATAAACTACTACCTAGGCTGTGGTCAACATTATGGACACTATGTAAGGGATGGTGCTGTGCAGTGCACCCCCCCGACTTGGTGATGTCTCCAGGCCCCTTAGGTAGTCATATGAGGTACCCATGTCATGTCAGGGTGCCATCCATGAGCACGTAGATCACTGGGCAGGCATATACAGCACTGTGGTGACCAATATTGGATCACATACCACCTTTAAGGGGTAATGGCTATGCATGGATGTGCGATACCAGCCTTCACAAACCTCACCTCCACTATGCAGCATGCTGTCTACCTTGCAGAAAGACATTTGCTACACCATGATGATGGACATGCTACATGTCGAAATCCTGATCTACAAGATATATGTCATGGACAGCCACCGTCCTAATACTAGGATCGCCACAGGCTGGACAGATCCCTGTGCCATATATGTGACATACTCCTTCCATTCCATGCAACCTTGTCCATCAAAGCTGCACATGTCATCCCAGTCATACATGGTGTGATGGCCGCATGGTAGATGTACTATCAAATGACTGGATTAGTAATGTGGCACTGATGCACCTTGCGGTGGCATAATAGCTGTTACAGCTTGGAAACCATGCCCGCACATGCTATGTTTGATAACCATCCCTGCGAATGTCGTATGACTAGCCATTATCCCATGTCTATCACATGTGCAATACAGACGATCCGTGGCAGGACGTTGAACAGTTGTACAGTGCTGTGTAGATGTATATGGCAAAACACATGCATGTACAGGTGTCCATGCGTATGTGTGCATTGTCACTGCTCAAGTCCATTATGGTTGTGTCTGTGTTGATATGTGACATTTACACAGCATCCAGGTCAACAGCATTACCATGGACACACACAGGCATGTGCAGATAGGTAAGAACACAAGTGCAGGCAGACAGACATGCCCACAGCAAGACAGCATTTACATGGAGTATGAACACTGTAATGAGGTGACACACATATATGGTGATGATATCCAATGCATGATGGGTGTGACATGTGTGTGACACAAACACGTCAGTCATGTCAGTGTCATGATGCTTTGCAAAGATAACTGTGCAGATGTAGTAGATGTCATAGAAATGCATGTGCAGCAGTATCTCTGTACATCTCTGAAACTGTGACCTGTCACCATCATTTTGTCTTACAGATAATGCCCCGTACATGCCTCCCAGCATACAGCCGCCAGGAGGATGATGTCCTCATCCCACAGCTCCATGACAACTATGACTTGTTGTTCAGCCATGTGCCACAGCATGCTCAGCAGCAGGATGACCTGTGGCAGGATCTACGCAGGAGGGTGAATGATGTGGGTGGCCATAACTGCACCTACCAGCAGGTGCGCAGACACTGCACGGACTTGATACGACATGCAAAACAGCGTGCCACTGTAATCACCAGGGAACAAGGTGGAACAGGTGGTGGGCCACCAACCCAGCCCTCACACACACACACCGAGGAGCTACTGGCCAGTCTGGGGACACCCAGGGAACAGCATCCACAAACACTAGCTGCCATCGTGGAGGTGGGTGTCTCCCAACCAATGAGCCTGAAGTTGCCTGGTAAGTCAGTACTGCACATATGGCTATTATATCCCATTTAGTTGCATGTGTCACTGTACATTATGTAAAGTAACAACATATGCAAGGTATGTGGACACACATGCTACATATTACAGTATGCTATGCTGTGTATGCACACATGTGCATACTATATGCTATTACACAGGTGAATGTGTTCACATGCACAGTGCAACCTGTGGCTGTCATACAGTCATGGATAATATTCATACTGCTGTGTCACCCCTATACATGTACCTCTGGCGTGCTGCACAGACATGAGTCTGTTGCAGGTGAGACTGTTATCAGTATCAGGCATGTTACAGTGTAGATCTATTTTCCATGTGGCCAGTTAACACTTGCACACCTGATGTTTGTTCCAGTCACGATATGCAGGTCGCATCACCCATCATTCACACAGGCCACCCATGTGCAATATATACAAATGAAATGATACACTGACTTGAAACCACAGTACTTGTCATTGCAACATGTGTGGTCAGCTGTGCATACAATGGTGGAGGTGTTCTACAATGGAGGCATATGTAGTATGCATTGGAACAACATGTGTGGTACGCACACAGTACCACACAGTGAGCTGTGATATGGGCAGCCCACAGGTGTCACCATTGTGTCATATGCCCCTGCATTGGGTGCACACGTTGTGATGTGCCACTTGACATGTCCCAGACACGTAGTGTTCTGTCTGCAATATTGTCACACTATCGCATGACCTATACCCCACATACCAAACATACAACCCATTGTCTGCATAGCCCTGTGGATTGTGACATATCTGACATCTATGGGTGTATGTCATATGGGACAACACAGACATGTGAGATAGATGGCCATCACACACATTTGGCCAACACATGTTAACACATGACCATGGGGGATGGCCAGAGACATGTAGCCACACAGTACATGGGATGTGTATACACCCTGTTGCACATTGTCCACACATGGTCCAATTATAGCCTTAGTTGACTGATTATACAGTTGATGTGGTACACTGGACATCCTAAAAGCCTGTGCACAGCTACTGGAGGTGTCACTGAAGTCTACCATATACGATCATTTGAACATCACGACTGTTGCAGTTATGGCTATGCAATGTGTACATATTATGCATTCTACAGCAACATAGATGCCTCATGATGCCATGCAATGGTACAGTGTCTGTACTTCACACTGTATAGCAATGTAGATGGCTCACACTACCCTCCCATGCTCATGCACATTTGCTAAACATGCATTCTATCTGTAGGGCATACACACAACACTGCAATGTGAAGCCCATTATGATGCTGTACATGTGTCAGGACACCACTGTGTCAGACAAGTATGCATGTTAATGCACATGTCAGCAGATTACATGTCAAGGTCACGTCAGCCATGTGTACTGTTATCCTGTTCTGGGCCACATGGTGTATCACGGGGATGCATGCATACTACCATGATTGTGTGAACTGCATGGCTACTGATATGACACCTGCTTGCTGTAGTGTGCACCCCAGGGAGGTATGCTTACTAACACTATTAATGTCTGAGCTGCATGCCCTCTGCTGTATCACAGGCATGCTGCATGTCATCTGACAAATCACATGCATGGTGTGTGTGTGTGTGTGTGTGTGTGTGTGTGTGTGTGTGTGTGTGTGTGTGTGTCTGTGTGTGTGTGTGTCTGTGTGTCTGTGTGTGTGTGTGTGTGTGTGTGTGTGTGTGTGTGTGTGTGTGTGTGTGTGTGTGTGTGTGTGTGTCTGTGTGTGTGTGTGTCTCTGTGTGTGTCTGTGTCTATTGTACTTTATAGTATTTCTTTGCATTCACAGGTGATGTAGATGCGTTACCCTCCTGCGGTCCATCTGATGTTAGTGTCCCCACAGATACTAGCGGTGATGAACATATGCATGAGGTACAGGCAGGGTTGTCAGGGGCTGAATCTGTGCCAATGGTTATCATCCCAGCTATGTCCCCCTCTTCCCCGCACACAGTTCTGCTGCCAACACATACCGCATCACCAGTGGCCATAGAGGAAGGACAGTCAGTGTCTGTTAGCCTGGAACAGGAATGTGTGGTGGCTACAGAAGGTGTGTCTACACACCACGGTGTCAGTGTAATGACTGCAGATGTGCCACACAGGCATGTGGATGGTGCTGCTCATAGGAGGACCTCTGGCAGACATGCACCTGCAGGACAGAGTGCAGCAGCTGGTATTTCCAGACGCATGTTCCAGACTGTAATGGCAGCACAAGCACGTGCTGAATGGCAGAACAGAGAAGGGCAGAGGCTGCAGAGGGCTGCTAGCCATACCCTAAATGACAACATCCAGGCATTGGCAAATGCTCAACAGCAGATTGCTGATGTTCTGGATAGGCGATTGGGTGAAATCGTCGGAATCCTTGACCGAGGCATGGCAATCTGCGAGCGGGAGCTGTCTGTGCTGGAACATCTGGTAGGAGTGAGGTGTAGGCCACGTGGACGTAGGCCAGCAACACCACCTAGTGTAGGTCGACGTGAGCGTGCCACCTCACATGCCCACTCCCATAATGCCGGTAGCAGTAGCAGTGCAGCTGGTGCTGCGCTGTCAACACCAGGACAAAGTAGGCCATGTGGACGTGGCCCTGGACATTCTCAGTGGGGACACGGTTCCAGCGGACATGTGTCGTCGGACAGTAGCCACTCTGTACCTCCACCTGGTAGTGCCCGTGCAACCCCAGGCAGGCACAGGTCACGTGGCCATGGACGGACACAGTGAGCTGTACAACCTGGTCTGTACAATCTGGGGCTGTCAGTTATACGCCATGTAGGTCTCACAAATGGCAGAACTGTGTACACACATACACACACACAGAAAACACAACTGTAGGGCTCCACAACATCCACATGCATTCTGAACAGACATCTCCAATCAACTCACCGGCCCTTACACACACACACATGATGTTATCCATTGGCGCAGCCTATGCCCCTGGCAAACATATCACCCTGTGCATATGATGAAGCCTGTGCCGCATCCCTGTCATCCACACCATCGGTGCAGGGTTATGCACAAATATTCTGATGCACAGGGTGAACAGAATAGAGAGAGGTGCATGCAATATTACCTGTGCATGCATAGTGAGGGATGTGTATGTTGCAGTGGTTGTGTATGAATACTGAGAGATGTGTATGTGACATATGTTGTGTACTGTCAACATGCACCAGTCATACCATGTAGTGCAGGTGCAGCATGCATTGTGATGTGTTCACGGTATGTGTCTCAGTTACATCTGTAGCACCATGTTGGTTGTGATACCCTGGTTCCCTCCTATGGTGTACTTGCATGTGCCTACAGGTAGCAGTGTTTGCAGTCCCCCACATGTAACTGTGGATTACTCACAGGCACGTCTGGCAATATCAGCATGCTACATGTACCCTCAACCTGACTGTTGGAAACACCAACATGACACAGATGTCCGCACATATACTGCACCTGACCCATGTGGTCAGTGCCACAGGCTACACTGGACAGAGACGTGACATACATGACTATAACACACACCCCATAGTGTTCAGGTGGGGACCCTTGTCTATGTGGTCATCACCCTCACAGTACTATGCACCCACACGACATGTCACAGAGAAGGAACATGCACAGGTAGCCAGTATGGCTGGGACCTATGGCATCAACAGGGTAGTGCACTGCATCACCATTACCGGTTAGTCACCACATGGGATTAGTGATCATTTCTCACTGTATATTAGCATACACCCTCACACCAAGCACCAGACATACATACAGACACATACACACTGTGGTGACCACACATGTGTATACGGACAGCCGACGTGTGTGATGCACCACACCGGCCAACGTCATGCTTCCCACACTGACGTATGTACAGATCTCCACAACGATGTACAGGGATGTGCAACAACTGGGACATATTCCCCGTGATATGTGGCATCTCTGGTCACACATTCGGACACACATGGAAGTGCTTAGAATGATACACCTGCCATATGATGACACGTTTGATAGACATGCAGCGGTATTGATTGCATTATGTGTACCAATGCTATATCTGGCAAATGTGCTGCTATATGCACACGGGAGGTTGTAGGTGTTACAGGTGCCATGTGACATATAGTTGGTAACACCTGACCACTGTGTATGCATTGTCAGCACCATCATGTAACAGCGACATAGCATACTGTTTGCACATGGCATGATAGGATGATGTGTGACACAACTGTGAGCCACCCCCTGCACACATACATCTACACAGGTGGTTCACCACTTTATATACACACATCCCTCCATATATGCTGTTTGTATGTCACCATATACAGGTGTCAATGATGGGTCTGCATTGCGACTGCATGTCGTAGTTAGGTGCAACTATGTTATGGACATCGGCCACTGCATATGCATGGTTGCTGCATGCACAGTACAGATGTCACATGTGTCTCCTGTTGCCATGTTTGTATGCATTGCTATTGTTGGACATGTGTGTTGACATACATAACACATGGACTGTGGTATGATATCACGGGTGTCACAGGCGACCAGTACAAGGGTATGTGTCCCGGTCAACATTGCTACCCCCTGTAGTATGAGCATTCAACAGACATGGACCCACCTTCCATTTGCGTGTGTAGCATTAATTAGGCCACTGTTATGCACGAGGTACATCAAAGGCTATGTATGTATGTGTTGTGTGTGCAGTCCATGCACACATCCACACAATCACATGTATGACATATCCAGACGTGTGTTCATTGGTGTACAGCAACAGTCATGTGCCACAGCTGTGTAAGGGCCGTGGTATGTCTTGAGCTGACCTGTTCATGTATACTGGTATCATTGCAATGCATAACACCTGTTGGATCCCTGTTGGTACATGTGTACTTTGTACAGCTGGTGTACACCTCTGTACAGCCCAGTGGTCATGTGTCACATGGTGTTGTGGTACTGCAAGGCTGTGTAGTGCTGCACCGATGACATGGTGATGACTTGACAGCTACAGTGTACACTGCAGTGTGTACGTGTGTGACCTGCACCTGTGACAGCTGTGATGGCAGCTGTGTGTGCACAGGTCACTGCATGTGTGACCACCCTGTGCGTGAGGACAGTTATACCTTACTGTGCCCTTCTGTGTGTACACTCCATCTGCATGTACGACAGGCCTTTGCAACAGCTAAGTGTGTGAGCATGCCCAGTATGCTGTTGTGTAGATGGACACACAGTACAGTCCATGTACGCAGTTGTGTTGATGGACACACGGTACAGTCCAATCTGAGACCTTCCGTGTTTACACTCCATCTGCATGCAAGACGGCCCTTTGCAACAGCTTAGTGTGTGAGCATGCCCAGTATGCTGTTGTGTAGATGGGCACACAGTCCATGTACGCAGTTGTGTAGATGGACACACAGTACAGTCCAAACTGAGACCTTCCGTGTTTACACTCAATCTGCATGCAAGATGGCCTTTTGCAACAGCTAAGTGTGTGAGCATGCCCAGTACACCATTGTGTAGATCGACACACAGTACAGTCTGAACTGACATATATTACCAGGTGTGTGGCCATGGCCAGTGACACCTTGTGTTGGTGATGTCCCTCTGTGCATGGGCATGGCCGTTGACATCCTGTATTACCATGGTGGTCATCCAGGCAACAGATTTCCGTCTTCAACATCAGGATGGATGCCTACCGAGTACACACTGGGTGACTATCTGCAAGGGTGTACTGTCTGTGGTGTGTACTGTGTCTATGTATTGTTGTTGTAGTGCTCCATACATGTATAGTTGCCCCGAGTACACCACTGCCGTGTGGTTGTATACGTCTACAGTGGGACAGTACTATGTCTGATCATACACTCTCTATACAATCCCTGCCGGCATCCTGGCATTTGTGGATGTTGACACGCGCCTAGAAGAATGCCTGTGGGACTGCTGTGTTTAGTAATCTCGGTAGCGCGTTCTGTAAATGCGTCATGCTGTAGTGTGATAGGGTAGTTAGGTGTAAGTTTGATTCCCAGCCCTGCCAAGTGTGTGTGTGTGTGTGGGGGGGGGGGGCGCATGCTCCCGTCCGCCTGGGGACTCAGGTTATGCTTTTAGATGCTTCACACCACAGATATATCCTGCTGATGTCTTTGCCTTTGCGGATGTCGACACACACCTAAAAGGATGCCTGTGGGACTGCTGTGTTTAGTAATCTTGGTAGCGCATTCTGTAAATGCGTCATGCTGTAGTGTGATAGGGTAGTTGGGTGTAAGTTCGATTCCCAGCCCTGCCAAGTGTGTGTGTGTGTGCGCATGCTCCCGTCCACCTGGGGACTCAGGTTATGCTTTTAGATGCTTCACACCACACATATATCCTGCTGATGTCTTTGCCTTTGCGGATGTCGACACACACCTAAAAGGATGCCTGTGGGACTGCTGTGTTTAGTAATCTTGGTAGCGCATTCTGTAAATGTGTCATGCTGTAGTGTGATAGGGTAGTTAGGTGTAAGTTCGATTCCCAGCCCTGCCTAGTGTGTGTGTGTGTTTCCAGCTGCATGACAACAGTACATTGCTTTTACAGTATTCACTCACCATAACAAGTGCGGCGTCTTGGCCTTTGATGCCGCTGTCTACAGGCTAGATGTATGCCTGTGTGATTTTCGTGATCTACTACTCACGGTTGCATGTTCTGTCACTGTGTAATGCTGTTGTGTGGTACAGTGGTTACGTTCGTGTTCTGCTCACAACCCTGCCACATGTGTGTGTGTGTATGTCTGTATCTCTCTCTCTCTCTCTCTATATATATATATATATATATATATATATATATATACATATCTATATATATATCTATATATATATATATATATATATATATATATATATATATATATATCTATATATATATCTATATATATATATATATATATATATATATATATATATATATATATATTTTTTTTTTTTTTTTTCTGCCCATAACTCTGCTCTTGCATGGACAGCTGACTGTTTCATGTATCGCATATTTGCATAGCTTTCACATACCAATGGGGTATGTTGCAAATCCCAACATTGTCTGTGCAACGTTCGTGTTACGGGCGGTGTTACACACCCTTACAGGCATTTGCTGTATAGCTTGGCAGACATCTATCCTTGCTGTACTCTCACTCTACTCGTACATGCTGGAGGCTTCATGTATCATGGCCTAGTTTTGCTGTGTGTATGTCTATTTGTGCTGTGTGCATGGCTGTGGGTATGTCCCACTATCATCATTTGTAAAGGTGACAGCCCTATAGGTACTTCATGTAGACTGCTGTGTCATTTGACATGTCAGCACATACCTGCGGACAGTACTGAACGTCCTACTGCAGCTCTTTTCATACCTTCTGCGTTATCTTGCAGTCGATAATGCTGTTTCCTCACACATGTATCTGTTTCTGATCATACCACTCCACCTCCTAGAGCAAACATCTGGACAAAGCCTTAACTGATAGTGGGACACATAGGGGCAGTATTTACATATTGCTCTTACAAACGTAGATAGTTGACACAATAATAGGTTTTGCATTAGTATGACTTTTCTGATGGATTTGGTGTCTTAAACTCACATGTTTGTCATTATTTCATGACTTCAGTTTTCAGGAATTTGCCAGAATGGTACTGATTTTATGTGGAACACACCAAACATATGAGGCAGAACTCTGCACATTCTGCGTAAATCTGTACAGTTGCGGAGTATGTGTCTGATACAAGATATCAACTTTCTGACACCAATACACACACTGTATGGCGGCATCACAGGACACATGCCATTACATTTATATTGCAGGACACACCCACCCAGAGGGTTGTATTCCTCACACAGGCCAACAGCTGCTTATCCACACTAATTAGTCTATCATGTACCATATGTGTACGCCGGTATTTGCGCTTTCCGTCAGTGGCAGAGCTCACATACGAGTATGGGGGACAGGACACTGTAACGGTGACACTGCATGACACCCTGAGGGACACATTTCTTTTGAGTCTATTAACCTTCCACATTGACTTTCACAGGGCATACGTTGTCATTCACATTTGTCGGAGTACATGTGTATGACTTGTACATGTTTTTTCATTTGTCCTGACGTCTTTCTTCTCACCTGTCCACCTAGTATCACTAGTTCTGTACATGTATTTTGGACAGGTTACCTTCATACCCCTAACCTGTGCATATTATGGGTAAACGCCCTGATGTTTGACCTTTGCTCTTGTTAGATTTGTCATAGTAATGTGCCTTTCTGGTAAATTACCGGCAAGGCATTACGAACTGTGCGGTTAGATAATAGTGACTGACATTTCTATGTCATGATTATTAACACTCATAACATTCATATTCCTGGCTACGCCAGTATTCTATCAACATTCTGACTTTGTCTGGGGTATATCTAATATAGTCCCTATTTGTATTTCATGTACAATGCCTTAGTGCAGCTGTCTTATTCTGACAGTTTGCCAGGTATGGTTACCATCTTGGTTGTACGCATGTCCATCCATGATAATCACCTACATGACACTGATATAGGGCCCTACATATTCCCACAATGGTTTACGCAATATCCAGTGGATGGCTTGCCCCATTATTGAGAATATAGGCGTGTGCTATACCCACATCACTCCCACGGGGCGGACCTAATAAATCTCTGCCAAACAACACCTAAGCCCATTTCTGCATACCCATGATTCCCATACCTGACACCCCTCCACAGTACCCATTAAACATGTTTAATGTGAGCGGTACTAAAGTGTGGAGACACTTATATGCACTCCCCACTCTCCGGATATCAGTTCATACATCATACATTCTATCGACACATGTGTCATTACCCTTGCACCTGCTATTGTTGCATGTACAGCTATATCGTATTTGCTGAGGTCACTCATTTTGCATCAATGACGGTTGACACTACGTATGGATCAATTTTTGGGGTCCTGCAATGGACACCTATATGCATGTTTAAAGTGTAGAACTTGCTGGACTGTCACTTTCTGGCCAATAGTTTGGAAAGCAGTGGTTTATTCACCTTTTGTGCATGTCTGTTTGTCTACCCATACTAGCTATGCCGTGGCCTATTTATGTACATATGTCATATCTACGGGACATATGTTTGTTTTGTATACATATATACATGTACAGTCCTCATTTCATAATTTGCTTTGGTTTACGTCTGTGGATTATGTGTATACACATATATCTATATCCATACCATACCTTTCCACTGTACAGATTGTCGCAGAATGTACAGCTGGTTGCTTCTTTATCTTCGGTGTGTTTTTCATAACCTTGTGTCTATCTGGCAATGTAGTGGCATTTCATTAAAGACTTACATTAGGAAATACTGGCAAGCAGTTCAGGTTACGACTGCATACCCTTCAGAGAATCCATGCTACTGACACTCCCATTATTCTATCTACTTTCTATGTTTGTTCTGGCACATATCTGGGGTTTGTCCCTATTTGTACCGGTAGTTTGCATGCCTTTGTCCGGTTTCATACTTTACGGGGTTAACAGGTTTGAGCCATGTATATCTAATGTGGGGGAAACAGCATTCATTTACTATGCTGTGAGCGGATCACACACGCACAGGCGCACTTGCATTTACATGTTGTGGCTTACATCTGTTTAATAAATATGTGCTTGCGCGGCCTTTCATATGTCTGACCGTAACACTTACTTATCTGTAGTCCGGTTTACGGACTGGTGTGAAACACACGGTTCACCTTTACATATTTAACTGTGTGTACAGCACGAACGCATTAATTACACTTTACAGGGATATCTGCAGTGGTCGTAGGTCAACCGGGACTGCATTCACGTTGGACGGATGTCGGAAACAGTATTCTGTTGCTGTTCTGCCTCATTGATATGCATACCCATAGTACTTAGCTACATCAACATACGCCTCACCGCTTCACTTACAACACAGGCATCCATTCCCCTGCTGTGGGAAACGCAGTACTACATATTACACATTCCGTATTGCCTACTGCTGTGGACCCCAGCTGCATTGTTAATCACTCCGAGGATATGCAGAACACCAGGGCATAAAGTCATATCACATTCACGTTTCTGATTATCAGAGTGTTCATGTAGTGAACTGGGTATGGGCTTGTCCGCCTGGTGAACGGAACTTCCCTGGCCGAGTTCAAATGTCAGATGAAGCATGTGGACAGGGAGCATCTCCCTATTATGAACATTTTACCTGTATTTATAGACACATGTGTTTGGGCACCTATCAGGAGCTTATTCTGTTGGCTGTACATATTATGGGTGGGGTTGTTACGGTCCATACTCCACGGTGGGGGGGGGGATTCCCATTCACATTTGACTATTACCTGTATTCATTCATACGGGGATTATTTTCTTGGACATGTTGTGACTACAGGTATGCAGTTGTACATGACACAAATGTAATGGCTTGTTACTGTACATATGTACGGACCATACCTCTCGACCTCTTTGAGCAACAAATCTGCACAGACCCTACATGATGGGGAGAGTAAGAGGGACACATTTTAACTAGTTTCCTTACAAGCTTATAACGTTGACAGAATACTAGGTTTTGCATTGTCATGACTCTTCTGCGGGATGTGGAGTGCTATACTTAATGCTCATTATTTCATGACGTCAACCCACACCTATTTACCGGACAGACGCAGGTTGTCGGAGGCACACAACACTATGAGCCAACACTCTGGTCATTCTGCGAATATCTGGACAGTTGAGTGATATGGTACGAACCTCTGTAATACGCTGTTGTGTTCTGGCACAGCAGTAGCTCGGCATTTGGGACAGATGTCGGGGCGTGCTGGCAGACAGTTGAGTTTCAGACTTCATACTCCGGACATTAATGCCATTGTGCAAACTGTCATTCTATGATATATATATATGTTTATCCACCGACATGGATATATTCCTGCTTGCACCTGTTATACATTCTACGGGTCTCACTCCTCTGAGCTCTCCATACTCCTGCTCCTCTCTACCCTCCAGCTTAACCAGACTTAGCTGACACTCACTTGACTCCCAGTATGTCATTGTTGTACATTTCTGTATTACCACTACAAACTCTGGATTTGCACTGTCTTATTATGCACATGTTATGCATGTGTATTTCCTGACTGTATGCCTTTTACTCTTGTATTTTACCTTTGACATTATGTAGCCTTTATTTCCTTGTATTGCTTGTGGAGCTTTTCTACCCAGGCCTCCGCTGTTACTGGGTACTTCTTCGCCCAGTGGACTTCCCGGGCACTCAGACTGCGCATACATGAATAACTTCTAACAGTTATCTTTGCATATTGTACCTGCTGTTGTACCTTTGTCTCACTTGTAGTCACGGCTCTGTCCAGATATCTAGCTCACACAGGTTGTCAGGTATGGTCGGTCACGCCAGCACACACTAGGTATCCCTCACACTTTATCAGGTTCCTCCTGTTAATGTCGGGTGTCTTCCTCACCCTTCTGCCATTTGCCACAATGCGAGTGTGCGATATATTCTCCCGCATATTTGTGTGGGGACACGTGCGTCACGGGAAGGTGTTTTATCCTGGGTACTGGGTTATGCATGACCACTCAGGTCTGGACAGTGTCTTGGACCTGTACTTCATGTTCTGACTTGTGTCCAGATATGTACAGGATTGGACATCTTGTCGTCATACCCATTTTACTATTTACACAGGTTACTTATCCCATAAGGGATATTCCAGAAATTGGACCATTCCACACAGAAACAATATCGAAATGTATTTTGGCTTTATGAAAATGTTCAGGGGGTTTAACATGAAGGGAATACATGGTTTGCTATCCTGACACTGCCTAGGGTGACAATACCTACTACATATGCGTAGGGGTCGGTATGTGTAGCTGTGTCTGCAACGGACCAGTGGGCCACGTACAGGTGGATTTGGTGGACGTTCTGTTATGGGGCTGGGTTGTGTGATGTGGAGGTATGCTGGGTAGCCCATTATGCAGCCAGGTGTGTTGCATTTGTTATGGCCAGTTCCATCAGGACCAACCTGTGGGTATGTGACGGTGACATATCTATACATTTTGATCGCACATTTACATGATACAATGTTTGTGGGATTGTGTTCTACACTATGGCCTGTATGCTTGTCTTGCAGCTGTTTCTCCATGTGTTTGTGTTTATGTCCACTTCACCCACTGGCCCCTCCTCTATCTCTGGTTCACCTTTTCTGCATACGACACAGTATCGCCTTTGCGGGTTTTACCATTACCCATCCACCCCTCACATACAAATTACTCACATCCGATAGCTCACTACTTTTGTTGTTGGGCCATGACACGGCCAGAGTAGCACATTGACTGCCCTACAGGTGTTGGGTACCTTTATGGTTGTGTGGACTACCCTGCCATGTTTGCTTCCCACGTGCTATACCTCACACATATAGGTACACGCCCATACTTCACTTCCGTTACTTAGTTGGTATACCCGGGTACTACCCGTTCTGCTGTGTCACATACTAGGTTGGCTTCTACCGTTGACTCCCGGGATTTGCAGACCTGTTGTACTCATTGGGGGGATGGCACCTTTTCCGATGTCCATGCTATTCCTTCCACATATCCGAATGTTGTGGACAATGCCTCCCCACAGTCTACGGTACTGTTTCCACCTTTTCAATTGGCCACAATGTAACATTTGCGGTGTACACAACACATTTTCCATGCCGACACATACCCACGGTCAGTTTGGCACATACAACTTACAATTCTTGCCTATATCTAAGCTTTAGTCTTGTAGCATTTCAGTGACTTATTCTTTTTCTTATGACATTTATGTAATATACGTGTGGAGAACAACTGTTTAATGCCACTATTACATGACGTCTGAGGGATAATTATCTCCTATAATCTCTGCACATTTGCCATGTTTACATGCTTGTGTCAGGACACATCTGGCTGCAGCGGTACTGTCGCTCGCAAAGTGGGACAGGTGGTATTCTTAGTCGATGGTATGGGTCATACTGTTCCTTTCGGCCTACATGTGTCCTTATTGTTGTAGCTGTTTGTATGCTCCTGATTCGTTTACATGTGTATTCTATTCCCTATCACATTTGTTATGTGGGATACAGACATACCTTTTGTATGTGACTATTACATCCCTTGAGGGATATGATTCAGACATATAGTCACTACATATATCTACATTTCTCCTCGTGTATTTTGTTATGGACACATCTGCACAGCAATGTATCCTCCCTCACATTATGGGTCAGCTGGTGACCCTCTCCATTGGGCTGGATGTACCTCCTGGTGGCGCCCTAACATATGATATGTTTCACTTCCACATGGTATAGCTATAAACACTACGTTGGACCATGGGCACGCGTTTTTTCTGTCATTTGTTCAAGGGTAGGGACCTGTTATTCCCTATCGTGCATTTGTGTTTGCTTCTTCATTTTCTGTTCGCAGGGACTATCTTGCATGCTTTGTATACATTTCAGTCTCCACGGACACTGATAGGTGCGAGTATTACTGCAGGCGGACTATACTATTCAGCAGTTTAGGTTGCTCACCGACAGCCGACATTGACACGCCTCCCTCCGCAACTTCGGTACACCCCATGCACTCGCGCACGTTTCCTATGCATGTGGCTGTGGTGGCTGCACACCTTCATTAATATGCATATGGCGCTACTACTCCATATATACGCCGCACGGCCGGCGCAAGCCTTACACCGGCCTTGCGCCGAGCTTCATGAATCTGGGGGAACATTCTCTTAGCAAACCATGATTTTAAATATAATTCCTAAATCTCTTAAGGGTATCCATTGCCACATCTGTGTTACAGCCTGTGCCCTTCTCAAATATTTTATAGCCAAGAACTGGGTCAATCCCTCAACAATAGCTTGAGAAAACTTTACACCGATGGCAATCAAATATATATCTGCACATAAGTTATGCACTAATAACAAAAAGAAAAAATAATATTTTCAGAATTACTGGTGTAGACTTTTTGACCTAATCCAAACTAAATAATCTTCCAAAATGTGGGTCACTAACACTACATTCCAGGAAATCCTCCATCAGTATAATATCTGGCCCTATAACCATTAGACATTGTTACCATCACACGGTAACTTTTGATTTTACAAAATATTTTGTTATATCATTTTGTTATCCTCTGGCATCCATGGTAAAAATATGTTCTAAATATGGTATAAATAGAAGTACATGGTGTAAATAGTTCTTTTTTATGGTTATACCCTCCTTACCACTTTTCTTTCTTCTTACGACAGTCATATATTCTTCCTTCCAAGCCACTTTCCATTTGTAACTCTAGACTTTGACTGTAATAGTTTATTGGGGTCTTTACTGCTTATATTGGTCTCTAAGATGTAAGCTTCACTGTAAGATAACTGCTGTGTTATAAATGCATAGTTTTTGCACTATCTGTTACATATATACCTATACTTTACTGCTTCCCGCAATGACTTACAGTTTTTCCTTTGTATGTTTGAAAAGTTTGAAAAATTCAATAAAAACATATTTGAAAAAAAAGATAAAAAAATGCCTTATAGTGTATGTGCCATGTGTCAGATTACTGCTCAGATAAGAGAAGAAAGAACAGCATACACAGATAAGAGACAGAACTGCATTTCTGCAAGCAATAGTCCAAAATGTTTGTGTGATCAGTCATTGCACTTACATCTTAAAATAATGCATGTACAAACAAGTCAGAAGTGTACAAGTGCCGTATGTCTTGTTAATACTGTGGATGACTTGGGACTGGCTTGCATGCACGATGGTTTTCAGCATCTGTTGCAAAGATATGCCTGTAGCAAAGAGGGATAAGTTATGTTTATTGTGTTTTGATGGTCCATTGGTGTGAGTTCAAATCTAGTGTTGTAAAACATTTTTCATGTATATCAGCATTTATTTTATAATGGTTATTTTTTTTTTTTAATACTAGTGTTTTCATGAAGCACACCAAACAGGAGAAACAGAAAAATAATAGCATTTCATGTAATGTACTTCTATGATAACCAAAACATCAACTACAGCTTTGAATCACCTGTGTGTGTAGCACATCTGCTAAACACATTGACTCACACAGCTCGTGCTATCTGAAGGTCATGGTTCAAGTCTCACCTTTGTCTTTTAAGGGTGACAGCTAAGAATCACTGCTCACAATGTTAAAACAAGCTTAGCTTTGTTTTTCAGGTTTGCACAATGCTTACTATCACACAAACCTGGACTAATGGCCAACACACAAAGCAGACAGGATGCAGTCATTTTAGATTTCAGAAACAATACATTATTGTGCTTTTTGCTTTCCATTGCACAATCCTGCTAAGCCGAGTTGAGTGGCAGTTAGCAACCTTCCCCAACACATGCAGGTCAAGAACACCTGTAGACAAGAAGCAGAATATTAACAATTTCAGAACGGATACATTTTATCCATTTTATTGGGCATCGTGCAAACATGCTAAGTAGTGGTGCACAGTGGTGAACACAGCAAAGCTAATAATAACTGCGGAAATCCAACTGTTTTCTAAATATTCCTATGGCAGCATGTGTAAGCATAGGGCTGCAGTACAGATGGATCTGGGTTCCAACACAATTTATTTTTACTGCTGTTCTATGTAACATTATATTAACTGTAACAGAAAAAACTGTATAAAACCACAAAGGACCCAAAGGAGGCTGTAGATTCCAGTATAAAATTCTTTATTGTGGAAAAGGCCACATAAAATCACATCCACATGAGCGCTTTCGTAGGTATGTATCCCACTTCATCAGATGCTACTACAACCCATTACACCATTTTTATAGGTAGATTCAAGTTACTCACATGAGATAAGAATATCACCTGACATGAAACTTCATCTGATACAAACATTTAAAGCTGCATTTCACATTTCACCATGGCAAAAATGCACTTCACTTTATACAAAAAATAAAATGCAATGTAAAAAAATGTATAATAAACTTCTTTTAAAACCAATATAAGACCCAATTATTTTAAATATTATATATATATATATATATATATATATATATATATATAAGCAAAAGG